>NC_141835.1:5404897-5522397 GCF_982586985.1 Callionymus lyra | reverse complement strand
GTTCGACATATATCGCATTTGTACGAAACGTATCGTAGTTGTTCGACATATATCGCATTTGTAAGAAACGTATCGTAGCTGTTCGACATATATCGCATTTGTAAGACACGTATCGTAGTTGTTCGACATATATCGCATTTGTAAGAAACGTATTGCAGTTGTTTGACATATATCGCATTTGTAGGAAATGTATCGTAGTTGTTCGACATATATCGCATTTGTAAGAAACGTATCGTAGTTGTTCGACATATATCGTAATTGAAAGAAATGTATCGTAGCTGTTCGACATATATCACATTTGTAGGAAACGTATCGTAGTTGTTCGACATATATCGCATTTGTACGAAACGTATTGTAGTTGTTCGACATATATCGCATTTGTAAGAAACGTATCGTAGTTGTTCGACATATATCGCATTTGTAAGAAACGTATCGTAGTTGTTCCACATATATCGCATTTGTAATAAACGTATCGTAGTTGTTCCACATATATCGCATTTGTAAGAAACGTATTGTAGTTGTTCGACATATATCGCATTTGTAAGAAACGTATTGTAGTTGTTCGACATATATCGCATTTGTAAGAAACGTATCGTAGTTGTTCGCCATATATCGCATTTGTACGAAACGTATTGTAGTTGTTTGACATATATCGCATTTGTAAGACACGTATTGTAGTTGTTCGACATATATCGCATTTGTAAGAAACGTATTGTAGTTGTTCGCCATATATCGCATTTGTAAGAAACGTATTGCAGTTGTATGACATATATCACAATTGTAGGAAACGTATCGTACTTGTTCGACATATATCGCATTTGTACGAAACGTATTGTAGTTCTTCGACATATATCGCATTTGTAGGAAACGTATCGTAGTTGTTCGACATATATCGCATTTGTAAGAAACGTATTGTAGTTGTTCGACATATATCGCATTTGTAAGAAACGTATCGTAGTTGTTCGACATATATCGCATTTGTACCAAACGTATCGTAGTTGTTTGACATATATCGCATTTGTAAGAAACGTATCGTAGTTGTTCGACATATATCGCATTTGTAAGACACGTATCGTAGTTGTTCGACATATATCGCATTTGTAAGAAACGTATTGCAGTTGTTTGACATATATCGCATTTGTAGGAAATGTATCGTAGTTGTTCGACATATATCGCATTTGTAAGAAACGTATCGTAGTTGTTCGACATATATCGTAATTGAAAGAAATGTATCGTAGTTGTTCGACATCTATCACATTTGTAGGAAACGTATCGTAGTTGTTCGACATATATCGCATTTGTAAGAAACGTATTGTAGCTGTTCGACATATATCGCATTTGTACGACACGTATCGTAGTTGTTTGACATATATCGCATTTGTAAGAAATGTATCGTAGTTGTTCGACATATATCGCATTTGTAGGAAACGTATCGTAGTTGTTCGACATATATCGCATTTGTAACAAACGTACTGTAGTTGTTGGACATATATCGCATTTGTAAGAAACGTATCGTAGTTGTTCGACATATATCGCATTTGTAGGAAACGTATCGTAGTTGTTCGACATATACCGCATTTGTAAGAAATGTATCATAGTTGTTCGACATATATCGCATTTGTAAGAAACGTATCGTAGTTGTTCGAGATACATTGCATTTGTAAGAAACGTAACGTAGTTGTTCGACATATATCGCATTTGTACTACGTACGTACGAAACTTATCATATCTGTACGAACGGTATCGTATTTGTTAGAAACATATCGTAGTTCTACGAAACAAATGGGATTTGTAAGAAACATAATATATTTGGACAAAATATATCGTAGTTGTACGAAATGTATCAGATGTATCAGAAACCTGTTGTATTTGTAAGAAACATACGGTAGTTGTACGACACTTCGGCCCTCCTCAGTGTACGATTAATAATCCTGCTAAATGTACCACAATTTGATTGTTATGGTTTCTGGTGTTTGCGACAAACGTGTTCATTCTAAGTTTGTGTTACGATATATATTTTCTGAACTCGCACCACAGTTCCTAACGTCACTCGATCCGTTCCATATTTTTCTCTGGACCAACTTTCATTTTGTTCAAGTGTTTCCATAAACTTTCATTTATTCATTCCATTGAATGAAAATCAAGCAGTTCTGCATCTGAGAGTGAAATCCTTCAATCCAGGATCAAAACTCTAGAACGCTTGGCTTCACACACTGAGCTCACTGGCCTGTGTTCTCAGCTCACATGTGAATATTGATATACAGCTCCTTCTCCATCTTCTCAGGATCTGGCAGCGACGTGTGTTTTGAGGAAAAATATTTGCATGCAGTGGCAGCGAATCGTCCAAAGTTGCTATTGATACAGGCAGAGTTTTAAAGGAGCCGGTGGACTCCAACGTTCTTGCTGTGAGAACATGGCAAGAGTCTGTTGGAGTGCAGAGACTCTGCTGACGTGAGCGCCCTGAGAAACACTTGAGCCTCGATGACCTCCGTGACCCCTGTGGAAGCTTCACTTCCTCTTGAGAAAATGAACGACGAGTCGAGACTAGAGTTACCAAAACTACACCCAACGTATCCTCGACAAATGCGAGTTGTATTGTGTTGTACATTTAAAATACATTTCGTCACGTATTTGACCTCCAGATCTAACGAGTGTGAAGGTGGCGGCGGGTCTGGTGAAGTCTTCCTGACACCAACCACGACACCGAGGTGTGGGCGCGACATCTGAGATAAGAACAAGTGCAGGATTCGTTGGTGGAAATCAGCCAAATGGGTTGTGAGTTACGACCTAAAGTTCTGACACAAGGTGCGTCTCCCTCGCATTAACCTCACGGTGGCTACGCGTCAAGTCGAGGCGACGCTGATGTTCGTCCGCCGTCGTAACGCTGACGACGTTAAAAAGCAAATGAATAAATCACGTCCACGAGTCTCTCGGAAACTATTCCAATATCTATTGAAAATAAGAACCTCCATCAACGACTGGAGACCCTTCGTCTTTGTATCTATAGTTTATGCAAAATAGTCATGTTGTTGAAAAAAAGATAAGGTCTACGTCTGAGTAGCATCCACTAGCCATTAGCCGCTAATGCTACATCCGTCCAATCCGCGCCAAACTGAGCTAGAGGGCTTCTTTCTCAGGATAATTAGAAAACGTCCAAAGGTATATCTTAGAATCCCACAGTTGCTGGTCTTATCTTTTGGAATCCGATCATTGAACAAGTTAGCATTGATGCTAATGCTCTGACACCGGCCTACACGCTTGCTAGAGTCCCACTTTATGTCATTAGTTGGATGTGCTTTTCTTTAACCAAAACTATAATTCAATGGATACCTTCGCTCGATACTTGGTTATTATGCTACGAGTAAGTGGAGGTTATTTCGCTGATTCAAACCCGAGCATTCGACTTATTTTCAGTGTATCTCAGTCAGAGATCTCGCCTCTTTATAGTTCTAGTCACATGTCTTTATTTAAAGACGACTACGTGTCCATATTTGGCCGCGGCATACATCAGATTCGACCCAGAAACGAATGCCGCCCTTTATTTGTCAATCTGCACTCACGACGGCCCTCGAGAAAAGTCAACACCCGCGCTCCGCTCCAGACTACGACATCACACAATTGGCACTAAATGATAGACGGCACCAAAGGAGCTGCTGAAAGAAGGGAAAAGGGAGGTAAGATTGTATTAGCGCTCGCCATCCGTGAATGTTTCTTTGTGGTTGAGCGATGAAGCCCAACAGCTGCTCAAGAGATTCCGATAAATACACATGGTCATTTAAACAGGAGAAAAAAAAGTTCCCCTTAACAGGCGTCACATGGACGACTTTCTTCGAGTGTGTGAAACATTTTTAATTCACTTTATCAAAAGAGGCCTTTTCAGTCTCTTCCCTCTTACCTCATTGGTTGAGTTCGAAGTGCTGTTTTCAAATCCTCCACGACCTTGTTCCTCATCTCCATTTCCTCTTCGTCAAAGGCAAATAACGTCTGCATCTGGAACGTCAACGCAGAACAAAGTCGAGTGATTGATGTCGCCAAGACCTTACACAGATCCCCCAGCCGGACTTAACCCTGGTGTAAACGAGAGCATTTCGTCAGTTTGTTTGAATTAGAATTAGCAGTTCCTGAACATCGGAGCTTATTTTGCTGGCTCAGAGTTCAAAAACCAGAAGCCAAACAAATCCCTGCGTGTAAGTGTGTAAAATAAACCCGAAATCCCCTTTTTTTTGCTCCATGGGGGTCGTTTTTAGTCCCTTCACGCTGTTACACCTTTGCTAACATTCAGGATTTTTTTGGTGCGTCTTCTCCGACCTTAACCGTGACAAAAGGTTTCAGAGGTGGGATGATGGTACGTTTGGTATGCTTGAGTCCTTCTGTGAATAACCGTGGAGGTGATAAAGTTTTATTAGTGATGGTAATAGATGTCGATGGATAATGACAGATTTGGTAGAAAACAAACTCAAAAGCTCAAAATCGTTTTTTCAGTATCTGCACTGATCACCACTCTTATGTCTCCTTTACGAATGGACAGTTGTGTCATTTCAAGTTTGTCCTAGGTTATGTATACTTAAGGACTTGGCTGATGACAATTGCTGGGCCAAAAGCCAACCAGATTCATAGTGGGTACTCATGCTAACGGACGTCTGGTGCCGATGCCAGGAACGGATCTGGACCTTGGTCTCAATGTCAGAATAATTTAACACGAGATGCTTGTTGAAGTCGAGGGAATTAAAGGCACCCTCCGTGGTCTGGGTCCTTGAACCTTGAACTCATCAAAGTCAGTATTAACTCCCCACGTTACAGCTTACAATCCATGTCTTGCCTATTGCCTTTCGAACCGGATTCAGGAGCAGGGAATCTTTTGAAATCAATTGAGAACTGATACTGGATTCAAGTCCAATAATGTCTCTTCTCGACGTCTTCAATTGAATGATTTTCCTTATGATTGGAGATGAAATTGTTTCCCCAACACTTTAAGTCAAAATGAGGATTTGACTATTCCCCAGAGGAAAACAACTTCTGGTAGCCATAGCAGTCGGCTAACAGCAGCTAGCTGATGTTTGACTACATGAAAAAACCCAGTGTCTGTTCTTCTTGTCAGTGTTTAATCTAAAAACAGTGCAGTCAAAACATCCATCAGGTTGACTTATCCTCACGTCCAGATGCCTCGGCCACATGGTGCCAAGAAGAAAAGGCCCTGGCTCCTGTTTCTCAGTGCGAATATATTTCTGAGTCAATGGGAAGTTGGACACAACAAGCGAGTGAATGATCTGGTCGTGCTGGGAGCCAGTTCACCGTGTCAGAGAGTCTAGCCAAGCGGCTCCTTCCTACATCTGCTATTTGTAAGCTCAGAACCTGTTGGCCAGCCAGCACACACATATGGAGCCTATTAAACCAGTAGGTGAACCAGCAGAGGGTACTTCCCTCTATCCCTATTACGGTAAGTGCCCCCCAGAGCCGGACCATGTCCTCAAGCAGGTAGTCCAAGTGCTGTTATATAGTGAGGCTCATCAAACCCTTAATTTAGACCATGTGGGTCACTTAGGAACCAAGTCAAACACAATTAGCTGATTTGATTGCTGGCAGATCTATTCAAGGGTCCTGGAAAGGAGGGTCCGTCGGATAGTCAAACCTCAGACCAATGTGGTTGAGGAACTATCAGCTCTATACCCTCGGCAGGATCCTTGAGGGTGCATGAGATTTTGCCCAACCTGTCTACATACAAAGACTCCTATGCAAGGTGCTTTGGGAATATGGGGTATCAAATACCCTCAGAAGGGCTGTCTGTTCTCTGTACGAACTGTGCCAGACCTTGATCCCCATAGCCAGTACTAGGTCAGATTTGTTTCTGCACGGATCTGTGGTGGTAAAAAGAGAGTCACAAATGGTGGGTAGAGACTGAAAGAACGAGACTGTGGCTACAAGTGGTCCAAATTAGTTTTGTCCAAATGGGGGGTGGGCACTACCTTAGAAATTAGGGGCAGAATCAAGGTCATTCAGGAGAGGGAGTTGCTGATTAGGATGTTTCCTGGACTCGCTGGTGTAATGTTCAGAGTATGTCCCACTAGTACACATGGGATGCCCAGGACACACTGGAGAGACAATGCCTTCTAGCTGGCCTGGGAATGCGCCGGGTCCCCAGGGAAGAGCTAGCTGTCCCTTAACCCGACCCCGGATGATTCGGTTAAAAAAAACCTGGCGAACAAGATTGCTACTCTTTTAGAATGTCTACAGTACACATGTAGTTCCAAACCGAACCCGTCAGGAAAATAGTTTAACCAGCAAAAAACAAAAAGTCACTGGGCTTTATTGAATGTAGCCATTAGTGCAGTCATCTAACCTTACTTGACACCAGATGAGATTTACGCTCTGGCAAGAACTGAACTCAGGTTTTCAAACACAAACGTTCAGGTTTTTCCGAACATTTCGATGCGCACACATTTTGGGGTTTAAATATTTGAATTACAAGCTGGACAATTCACCTCATATATTTCGCCTCACGCCACATGAAATGAAACCATCGATACAGGTGTCAACTCACTTCGGGGATTTAAGACCTCAAGCTGGAATTCTCACCACTTAGATTTCTCTTTCTCCATATACATCATCCGACAACCGGCTCTGAACCTTCCCTCAGAATTCCCTGCCCTGGTTACAGTCGAGGGGTTCTACGAGTAAGCGTAGACGCTCGGGGACATTTGAAGTGGTGCGGCGGCCAGCAGACCACCCCGAGACCCGGACACGGTTTCATTCAAACGGTGGGGAAAGCGTTTGTTCTGTCATCTCTCCGGGCACTGATCTTGAAGTGAGCTCATCCAATAACTCAGCTACCGTTGAAGGGCCGTCCCTGCTGGGATGGACCGGGAGCCAAGGCATTAGGTCAGTGACGAGTGGATTACCTTCCAAAACTTTGAAATCGCTCCCTCGTCAAGATCCCGTCTGGAAGGGTCGTGATGGAGAAAAGAGTGATTGATGGCAAATAAAAGAGGCTTTTCAGGTAGCAGAGGAAATGGGTCGGAGTGAGCAGGACTGGATGGAGGTGGAGGTGTGTTACAGCAATTTAGTCTGAGCTCAACGTATTATCACTTGTTTCCCAGACCGATCGGTGGTTTAAGTCATGTTTACAGCATATCATGGTATTGTGTTGTTTAACAAGTTGTGTAGTGTTTGTACACATATATTGTATATTGTATTGTATTGTACACATGTATATAACTATAACTAAGATGTTCAGGTTTTCACATTATTATAGAGACAACAGTGCGTCTATATAATGGGACGATGGAGGAGCATTTCGGTGCTGTTACCATCTGGCTCCGAAAATAAATTGAGGTGGTATAGAATGTTTGTTTGGTCACTTAAACATAGTTTTATTACAGTTGAAAATAGTTTGATTACAGTTGAAAATTGTTTGATTATAGTTGAAAATTGTTTGATTATAGTTGAAAATTGTTTGATTATAGTTGAAAATAGTTTGATTATAATTGAAAATTGTTTGATTATAGTTGAAAATTGTTTGATTATAGTTGAAAATTGTTTGTTTGATTATAGTTGAAAATTGTTTGATTATAGTTGAAAATTGTTTGATTATAGTTGAAAATTGTTTGATTACAGTTGAAAATTGTTTGATTAAAGTTGAAAATTGTTTGATTATAGTTGAAAATTGTTTGATTATAGTAGAAAATTGTTTGATTATAGTTGAAAATTGTTTGATTACAGTTGAAAATTGTTTGATTAAAGTTGAAAATTGTTTGATTAAAGTTGAAAATTGTTTGATTATAGTTGAAAATTGTTTGATTATAGTTGAAAATTGTTTGATTATAGTAGAAAATTGTTTGATTATAGTCGAAAATTGTTTGATTACAGTTGAAAATTGTTTGATTACAGTTGAAAATTGTTTGATTAAAGTTGAAAATTGTTTGATTAAAGTTGAAAATTGTTTGATTATAGTCGAAAATTGTTTGATTATAGTAGAAAATTGTTTGATTATAGTCGAAAATTGTTTGATTTTAGTCGAAAATTGTTTGATTTTAGTCGAAAATTGTTTGATTTTAGTCGAAAATTGTTTGATTTTAGTCGAAAATTGTTTGATTATAATATATGTTGTATACAAGATAAAGTGCATGATTTGATAAAATAACCAACAAAAACAAATATACATCCCATAATGTCGTATCGTGTGGGAACCGCTACAATGGAAACATTGCTCAAAGCAATGTCGTACGATTGGACTGGTATGTTTTTAAGAACTGTAACGTCTTCATCCGAGACGAGAATGTTTCCAGCGGAGACTCAGGGTTTAAAGCAGCTGAGCGTCGTCCCAGAGTGGAGCCGTAAACAAAAACATCTGCAGCAACAGCAACCATCAGCACGTGTGCCAGAAAATGAACAACACGGCAATAAACACATATTAAATACCATTACGTTTTGGCCGCCCGTTTATGATGGTCTGAGTGAATTACAGTCCAGCAGTTCATCTGATGCGTGGCCTGGAAAGACTAGTAAATGTGTTACAGGCTTGGACGCGGTGGAAGCAAAAACAGAACCAGCGTCGAGTCGAACATTCTTCGCTTTTTTTTTTTGCTCAATTTGAAATATTTAGTCTCTGCAGCGTCGCAGGCGAATATTTCACGCTAACATGTCAGGCTTGAGGAGACGTCGTTCGAGAGCTTTTATGATCCCCAAACATTTGCTGGGCGACTCGTCTTCGAGTCTGGGTGAGAGGTCGCCCCGAGTGAAAATTGTTTGATTTTAGTGGAAAATTGTTTGATTATAGTTGAAAATTGTTTGATTATAGTTGAAAATTGTTTGATTTTAGTTGAAAATTGTTTGATTATAGTTGAAAATAGTTGGATTATAGTTGAAAATTGTTTGATTCTAGTTGAAAATTGTTTGATTCTAGTTGAAAATTGTTTGATTATAGTTGAAAATAGTTGGATTATAGTTGAAAATTGTTTGATTATAGTTGAAAATTGTTTGATTATAGTTGAAAATTGTTTGATTCTAGTTGAAAATTGTTTGATTATAGTTGAAAATAGTTGGATTATAGTTGAAAATTGTTTGATTATAGTTGAAAATTGTTTGATTCTAGTTGAAAATTGTTTGATTATAGTTGAAAATTGTTTGATTATAGTTGAAAATAGTTGGATTATAGTTGAAAATTGTTTGATTATAGTTGAAAATTGTTTGATTATAGTTGACAATTGTTTGATTCTAGTTGAAAATTGTTTGATTCTAGTTGAAAATTGTTTGATTATAGTTGAAAATTGTTTGATTACAGTTGAAAATTGTTTGATTCTAGTTGAAAATTGTTTGATTATAGTTGAAAATAGTTTGATTATAGTTGAAAATTGTTTGATTATAGTTGAAAATTGTTTGATTATAGTTGAAAAATTGTTTGATTATAGTTGAAAATTGTTTGATTATAGTTGAAAATTGTTTGATTATAGTTGAAAAATTGTTTGATTATAGTTGAAAATTGTTTGATTATAGTTGAAAATTGTTTAATTATAGTTGAAAATTGTTTGATTTTAGTTGAAAATAGTTTGATTATAGTTGAAAATTGTTTGATTATAGTTGAAAATAGTTTGATTATATTTAAAAATTGTTGGATTATAGTTGAAAATTGTTTAATTATAGTTGAAAATTGTTTGATTATAGTTGAAAATTGTTTGATTATAGTTGAAAATTGTTGGATTATAGTTGAAAATTGTTTAATTATAGTTGAAAATTGTTTGATTATAGTTGAAAATTGTTTGATTATAGTTAAAAATTGTTGGATTATAGTTGAAAATTGTTTAATTATAGTTGAAAATTGTTTGATTATAGTTGAAAATTGTTTGATTATAGTTGAAAATTGTTTGATTATAGTTGAAAATTGTTTGATTATAGTTAAAAATTGTTTGATTATAGTTGAAAATTGTTTAATTATAGTTGAAAATTGTTTGATTATAGTTGAAAATTGTTTGATTAGAGTTGAAAATTGTTTGATTATAGTTGAAAATTGTTTGATTCTAGTTGAAAATTGTTTGATTAAAGTTGAAAATTGTTTGATTATAGTTAAAAATAGTTTGATATTAGTTTGTTTTAGTTGAAAATTGTTTAGTAAACTTGACTGAAACAATATATATATGGTTTTTATTTCAATAAATTGTGTATAAAATAATCCGAGTCACACTTAGTCTGGTTCTGGTCGAGGTTTCTGCCTGTTAAAGGAAGTTGATTTGCTGGGATAATTAATTTAATGGTAAATAATGTATTTTTCATGTAAACAATTCTAAAATATTCACTCTTCATCATCACGGCCGCAGATTAAATATAGTGTACAGTTTGTAACTTGCACTGCTTGCACCTTGTGTCAAAAAGTAAAAATATAAACAGCACAAAGCAGTTCTTCAAAGCTTAAATATATGTATTTCACGCTCATATTTGAGAAAGAGAGACTTGATTCAAGAGCTCCCGCCATTTCTACCCGTGAATGGAAGTGTTTTGTTGTTTCTATCATCACCGAGCGGGTCGGCGTTCCAAAAATAGACTCGTCTCGTGGTTTTTGCATCCGAGGCTTAATGAATTATCTTACGCCGGCTCTCATCAGGTCCCACCATCTCTCTTCGGTCTCAATGGCCTGTTTGTCATCCCAGTGTGTGTGTGTGTGTGTGTGTGTGTGTGTGAAGGAATGTGGTCTCGCAAACATACAGCAGGACCGTCGGGATGAAGACCATAAAGAAGAAGAAGAAGAAGAAGCTCCGACACTCGTAGCTGGCGAGAGACAAAAACCAAGCGGAGTCGACTTACGGCAGCCATGGAGTTGATGCGGTCGATGTAGTAGTCGGGCCAGCTGGTGGCCAGCTTGTTGGGGTCCTCTTGCTCCTGAAACACAAACACACCGTCATCCATCCAGCTCCCACATGTTGGCGCTCCAAAACCAGCCATTTGTCAGAAGGATCTAGTTTCCCTTCCGTCGTCTGGACCATCAGACCGAAGAGCTCCCACCATCATACGACATATTCCGAGGGTAGATTTTCATCTTTGGCTGCTCGCTGCTCGACTGCTCTGGTCTGTCGCTACTTCTTAGCCTGGAGATCCTGGAATTGGACTTGATGAGTCCAAGTTTCCACATTAACCTTCATCTGAGGACACTTGGAATCACATAGAATTCCGTTTAATGACCATAAATGTGACTAATCTAGTCAATCATGCTTTTGTTGGGAATTGATACAAGGAGTGACAAACCCTCGGCACCACGGACTGGTTTGGTGTCGGCGTTAAAGTCACGTATATATATATATATATATATATATATATATATATATATATATATCACCTTTAGATATAGAGATTTAAAATGAATCGTATAGAGTTTGTATTTCACTCATTTCTACTTGTTTACAGGTTCATTTTTGGAGTAAACTTGACTGAAACGAGCGTCTTGATAAAGAGTATATATATATATATATATATATATATATATATACACAATATATATACTGTATATATATATATATATACTACATACTATACACATAAGATATGATTCACAAGCCAAACATAAACATATATTGTGTATATATATATATATATATATATATATATATAAATATATATATATATATATATATATATAATATATGTTTATGTTTGGCTTGTGAATCATATCTTATGTGTTACCATAGTTCTTAAATGGTTTTTATTTCAATAAATTGTGTATAAAATAATACCATCTGGCTCCGAAAATAAATTGAGGTTTGTTTTGGTCAAATAAAAAAATAACAGTTGAAAATTGTTTGATTTTGGTTGAAAATTGTTTGATTTTAGTTGAAAATTGTTTGATTTTGGTTGAAAATTGTTTGATTTTAGTGGAAAATTGTTTGATTATAGTTGAAAATTGTTTGATTATAGTTTGATTTTAGTTGAAAATTGTTTGATTATAGTTTGATTTTAGTGGAAAATTGTTTGATTATAGTTTGATTTTAGTGGAAAATTGTTTGATTATAGTTAAAAAATTGTTTGATATTAGTTTGTTTTAATTGAAAATTGTTTAGTAAACTTCACTGAAACAATATATATATGGTTTTTATTTCAATAAATTGTGTATAAAATAATCTGAGTCACACTTAGTCTGGTTCTGGTCGAGGTTTCTGCCTGGTAAAGGAAGTTGATTTGCTGGGATAATTAATTTAATGGTAAATAATGTAATTTTCATGTCAAAAATTCTAAAATATTTGCTCTTCATCATCACGACCGCAGATTAAATATAGTGTACAGTTTGTAACTTTCACTGCTTGCACCTTGTGTCAAAAAGTAAAAATATAAACAGCACAAACATTTCTTTAAAGCTTAAATATATGTATTTCACGCTTATATTTAAGAAAGGAACACTTGATTCAAGAGCTCCCGCCATTTCTACCCGTGAATGGAAGTGTTTTGTTGTTTCTATCATCACTCTGGTTGGATTCCACCGTCATAAAAACAAATCAAACTCTCGTTGACATTCTTCAAACTTCTTCCACTGGCGTGTTCTCCAGCTTTAATGAATGGAGCAGTTGTGAGCTCCATCGAAAAATTGGGTCACAACATCTCGCCGTGTTTATAAAAGACGGGAAGAGGAATAATTGCCCGGAGGAACAAAGATCGCTCCAGAAACACTTTTCAAACGTCTGACATCAATTTGTCTCGGCCAATCGGAGGAAGCGAGAGCCCGGGAGGACCCGGGTCTGAGCTCCTTCTGCACAGCTGGTCCTGCTTAGCTCAGGCTTAGAGCTTTTCTGGTGGCATGTTGTTCTTGAGATCCTGCGCACGTCACAGTGCGATGGAAAACTCGTATAGTTTTCCATCTTCAGATAGTTTTGGAAGATAAAGGGTTTTATTGATACACGTTAAAGGACAGTCGTGAATGCATGGAGATCATTATTCTGCTTTAGATAACGTTATAGTTGTGAGGATTGGAAGTTAGACTTTACGTCTTCAAGCTGAAGAACTAGAAGCTCCAGTTCAACCTTTCGTGTCTGTAGACTGCAGTGATAAATAGATGAAGATTCATTTACATGAAAGTCATAAACTAGTTTGAAAGGGTTACGTTATAAGTTCATAGATTTTAGTGGTGATCATGATCCAAACATGTAGTTAACGTTCTTCTTCTCCAAGACGCAGTAAGTTCCTCATCATGACCATGTTTTACACTCGTTACTTTATAAAGTTGCTCTGAAATCTTGGCGAACGAGAGGTTACGAGAGTCCATTATGACGTAATAATGGCTTCACTCCTCCTCCAGCTGTAATCACGCCTGCTTTGTTTATACAACGAGTCCCTTGGAGGAGGAGACTTACAGGATTGATGACGCGAGGTGACAAACCTCCATGCTTGACCAATCACAGCAGAGTGGGTGTGGTTATGGTGATAAAGAGATAAATAGTTTTCAGTGGGCGGGGCTTAAGAACATTTGTGAATATTTCATTGAAAATATAGTTTTGTACAAACAGACACACACTGATGATACAATAGAGTCACACATCACAACAACACACACACTGATGATACAATAGAGTCACACATCACAACAACACACACGCACAGATGATACAATAGAGTCACACATCACAACAACACACACACAGATGATACAATAGAGTCACACATCACAACACACACACAGATGATACAATAGAGTCACACATCACAACAACACACACTGATGATACAATAGAGTCACACATCACAACAACACACACACTGATGATACAATAGAGTCACACATCACAACAACACACACACAGATGATACAATAGAGTCACACATCACAACAACACACACACACACTGATGATACAATAGAGTCACACATCACAACAACACACACACTGATGATACAATAGAGTCACACATCACAACAACACACACACAGATGATACAATAGAGTCACACATCACAACAACACACACTGATGATACAATAGAGTCACACATCACAACAACACACACACTGATGATACAATAGAGTCACACATCACAACAACACACACACACACACACACATACACACTTTAGTTGCCTTTAAAGCGTTCAGCTGCAGCACATGCATGAAACAAGCAAACAAACGTGCTGTGGTAAGAGTTTCCTTAAAAACTACAAAATGTATTAAAGTATATTTAAAGCCTTAAACTCCGTCTTAACCACCTGCTGGTGAAGCGGTAACTCCGGTGCAAGTTGTATTTCCCACTTAGTTCAATCAAAAGATTACATGAGAAATGAGGTCCTTGGCAGAGGTATGCGATATCTCAATGCTTTCCTGTTTTTTACTTTTCCCTAATTTTTATGACTTTGCAGCCGACAGACAGAAAAGGCTTAAAACAATAGATCTCACTGTACTCGTGCTATTTTCCTCTACACATGACAACAGGGGACGCCGTCGCCAGACCGATCCTGGAGCTGAGATCCACGGCTTCACTGGCTTCGGCCACAAACACGCCTCGACAAACACGTCTGGTCCAACGCAACGTTTATTCTGGCACTTTTACAAGCGTCGGAGAAGCGCTATAATTTCCCTGTTTGGGAACAAATGAAAAATGATTACAGCGTCAGCGGCTCGCGATAGAATCTCAGAAATGTGACGTGATGACAGGTTCGCCGATCTTTCAGGTCAAACCGACTTCATCGCAGTGGATGTCGGTATTAAAATCTCGTGATAAGACGCCAGACGATCCAGTCGCACGAGTTGATTTTTTTTTTGTTCAGGCTGAAAAGACTGTAGTTGCTCGTGACAGTTTTGGGTCAAACTTTGGTTCCGACGCGGCAATTACACGTACATTCCTGGCGTCTATCGACATCAGATAGGATTTACAATTGAGATCGGATCAGGTGTGTCTGCGCTGTGGTTCGCAAACGTCTGTTTGAAGGAAGTATTACCGACGTTCGGAGCCAAATACCTGAACAACATCTCGCTGCCAAGCTGTTGCGTTTAAAGGGTCGTCTGTTGCACACGGAGATGGAATTTCACCGTTGGTCGTACGACGAGTCGAATTCTTTTACCTTACCTTACCTTACCTTATTCTGACACGACATGATAATGAAACATTAGCTACGACTTTGATGTTCAAATGCAAGACAAGCGTCTTAGAAATAAAGACTTATTTACGACTTCAATGTGTCCTGAATGGTAACATTTTAAACTATATTAATAGAAAAAGTGTATCGTTAATGTTAAACTTATTACGATATAAAAGTAAAGTTGAGTGAGTGGTAATTTCTCCGCCTTGAAAAAAAAACACGAAAATTGGTTTGGTTTCTTATCTGCGTCATGTTGATACGGCGGTCCAGGCAGGAAACGAGTGATAAAAGTAAACCGTGTTCATTGAATTGACAAAATAAAACAACATTTTCAGACGTTAAATCAATTTTAATACCAGTGCATAAACACTCCATGATGATGGTCTCACTTCACGTCTTAATTTATTATAAGTTTAATCCCCCCCGGAATCAGCCGTTTTGATTGACAGCCGGTTGAACCAATGAAATCTTGACGCATTGGTTCATTTCCTAACATGTGGGGACTTTCCGTTGTGGCACAGTGTCAATAAAGTTGTAATTGTACTTATATTAACGTGATATATACCATAATAATTTAGTGAACTGACATTGTATTTGTTACGAGTCGCCTCAGTGTGTTTGAAATAAAGTATTTTAAAGACAAAACTCAGGGTTAAGAAATTATAATTGAACAAACTACTGTCCATCATGGATGATGACAGTCATCCTCTGAACACTGTCATCAGTGAGCAGAGAAGCAGATGGAGCACGAATGCTCCTACCCAGGTGCAACACTAATAGACTCAGGGACTCATTCATTCCTCGGGCTATTAAATTGTGATGGAGTCTACTGACTCCTTTAAGAAACATCTTAAGACGTTTCTATTTGTTCAGGCTTTTCCTTGAATTTCTCGAACTCCTGTGTTGTTCTCGGTGTTGTCTTGATCTTTGAAGTATGTACTGTTTTGAGTATTGTTTTGATTGTTTAAGCGCTTTGTGACCCTGGTCTCGAAAAGCGCTATATAAATAAATATTACTTACTTACTTACTTACTTACAATTCTGAGTTCGGGGGCAGGAGTGGAGTGAGAGTATCTGGATGTTCTGTTCTATGTTAGTCTTTGTATCCTTTGTTGTTTTTCTTTGATCTATGTTCTTTATCTTTATCTTTAGACTTAGATTGTGTCATCTTGTTCTTCCTCTTTATGTTCTTCTTCTTATATTATTTTTATTTATTATTTTGTATTGTTTATGGAAAATTGCTGGCTGTTGGAAAAAACAATTTCCCAAAGGAGACCTCCTGAGGGATCAATAAAGTTTTACCTTACCTTACCTTACCTTATAACGACTCGGACTCGTATCTTTTCCGTTTAAGGTAAGAAATAATGTTTGTCTCAAGTACTGGTGAAATTCACGGCACACGTATGAAGCGGGGCTGAAAATGACTCGGGTGGTTGTGCGGTTGCTAGGCAACGGTGAAGATGTCACGGGATGATACGATGCATCTGGAACACATCAGAGTTAAGTGGGTCGTGAGAGCAGACCTGTGAAGATGACGCTTCACTGTCAATCAAGTGTGGACTCCACGCTCCTGACTTCGGTAACTTCGCTCTGAGCTCAACATGAAACAGTCAATTGTAGCAGAAAATATGCTGAGCCAGCAGTTAAATTTGAGCAACTTGGCTCAAAACTCCCGAGCACTTTAGAGGTTCCTGTGGGAACCTGCTATGGGACTTTGGAATTTTGGGAGTTTTTTATTGTTTTGCCGAAACCATCGACACAGTGACCCCTGATAAGGCCCTAGATGTGGAACATGACCCGCCCCGGGGTCGGGTGGTTTTGGTGCATGAAGCCATATGAACACCAAACGAAAAAAACCTCTCCGATGGCGACTCAAAACACAAAGTGTTGCTCGGCAACGAAATCTCTCCTCGCCGCTCTAGGAATACATCGGGAAAACATACATATTTATCCATGAGCCCAAACGCTCTCTGTTTTCTCGGCCCCAGCTGTCACCACAATATGTTCCCGTCTGCGTAACGAGAGGCGAATTGTCAGACATTCCACAGATCCCTCCGCGGGGAATATTTATCTACGGAAGCCTGGATATAAAATCTCACCTCTGGAGCCGGGAAACGGACAGGATATTGAATTCGGGGGAATATTATGTAACCTTTGCCATCTTTGTCGGACGGCTTACACGACGCGGCGCGTTGACTAGGGTTGACAAGGAGATGAACTTGATTCTACGCAGATGACATGCTGCTGGTTTATTAATCTGATCCAGGATTCCGGTCTGAAAAACCAGTGTGTGTGTGTCGGTCACATGATCCAAGACTCGCAGCTTCCGATCATCACGACCCGTTGAATGGTCACGCAAGCATCCGAGTCATTCATGCGTCAACACGTAAATCTAATCTCATTTTCTTCTCATGCACACCAGATAAACTCGGACATTACCGTCGCCGGCAGATGAGATAGGAGATAAGGGGTCGTTTTATTAAAAGCCCGGAGGCGGCGTCACGATGTTCCCGCCTTTGACGACGCATGTCTCTGCCAAGGACCCGATTGCGAAATATGAGGTGGTTCTTGGACTTTCAGGTCAGGTATCTTCACCACTGCACCACCAGTGACGTTAACTCTAGTGTCCTTCAAGGCACGAGGGCCAAAGCTGGACCATCAAACAAATGAATGGGACCTGTTCTTTTTTTGGGGGCAACTTGTGGCCTTTCTGTATGGAGTTTGTTCGTTCCCCCCTGTGTTTGTGTGGGTCTACCCAGGTCTAGGGTCTACGGCTGTATGCGACCCTTCGACATTACGAGGGCCACATAAATACAGTCAAAGTGTGATCATGTATAAATGGTTCTAATGCATTAACAAATGTATTTATTATTCATTTACATTTTCATGTAAGACATAACTTTTTTTTGTGTATATATTAAGTTAATTGAAGATTTTTTTATTTTTTTAAAACCCTTATATATAAATATATATACACACAATAATAAAATTGCAGCTTATTTAGCTTAATAAATGTCACGGCCTAGCGACGAATGTCCTTATTTTGGGGGGATTTTCCTCGTCTTTCTTTTTGCTTGACGGCCCCTAAAATCATTTACAGAATTTAATGTGGCCCTTGAAGAATTATAATTGACTACCCCTGGTCTAGGGCCTCCTCCCACACAATACAACATACGGGGGTTGTTTGGGAACTAGTTGAATTTGTTCTAGCGTACTAGCGTTTGCGTGAGTTGTTGTATGTCTCCAGACATGTCTTACAGACTGGCGACCTGTTCAAGGTGTCCCCCGCCTCTCGCCCGGAGAAGCTGGGATAGGTTCCATACAGCCATGACGGGAAAGGTGGGCAGAAATTGATCGGGTTTGTTAAATATACGTTGAATGTCAAGATTTGGTCCCCTTGTGTAATCGAGCCTGACACCTCCGCTCTCGCGCCTTCCAGAGCCGTCAAATATTTATAAAGCAATAACGACAAATATTCTCAAGGTATGGTTTTCCGCGGTGAAATCCAATCCTCAAAATTGTACAGCACTTTTCTCTACGTATAATTATCGTAGCAATCGTACAATTTTGTGTATGAAAAAAAACCCATCGTTCTGTTGGTTTAGCAGGTGACCAAAGTTGGTTTGTCCCACTGCGTCCTCCAGCGAGCGTTATCGAACCACAACAACTGCAACTGCGGTTTGGTGGAAGCGAAACAAGAGAACCAGTGTGTGTCTGGAACCACTGAGGGGAAATTCTGCCGTCCTTCGCGCTCCGGTCAAATCACTGTCATGTTGTTAGAGAGGAAAACACAGGGAGCTGCAGAGTGCATGTGTGTTGATGTGTGTGCATGACCTAAAACTGTGTAATTACCATTATATACAGCAGCAGTTCATGTGGGTTTGAGCGCACGAGGGCGGCCTTCTGCCCACATACACACTCGCAGACAAGCACGTTATTATCTAATGCAGCATGCTGCTTGTTTTTTCCTCCTGATTCTCCATTACGCCGCCTTTCTCTATGAATGAAGGGTTTGTTGGATTTTTTTTTTCCCTCTCCACCAATCTAACCCCAGTTTTCTCTTCGTTTCCTGACAATCTTCAGACTTGCAAAATAACAACCAGGGAAGGCAGAGACAATTGAACCCAGCAAATTCCATTTTTAGAAAGACCGGGCCGTGACCAAGAACGACCGCAGAACACTCTCGAAGTCCAGACTAGGAATCTCCGATCTTGTGCCGGCGTTTGTTTGAAAGAGAATGAACTCCGAGACCTGCATTCTTTCCGCGTGTTTACATTAACCGCATCAAACTAGGCCAACTCTAGGTTCAATAAAATCACTTTTCAATGGAGGCCTCGCTTCGGGTCATCGCCTGACATACGCTGGAAGTTCCATACCCCTCCATATCCCGGTTCTTTGTTCCCCGTGCTCAAGGTTCTAGAACGAATTTGAATCTTCTCCAACTACTCTTGTGGATTTTCTTTGACATTCTGACTCCCTGAAAAAACTTGCTCGTTGATGTAGCTATGGGTCGTAGATCTTTTACTTGTGTACTTCTGTACTTGTGTCACCATCTAGAACCTTGGGGTATGCCCGACCACCCCGCCACAGATGGAAGATGCTTTTATTTTCTTGGGACATCTTGATTACAAGCAAGGGTAGCCTACATCCGAAATGTAACCCACAAGCTAGTAAAATTAGTTAGAGACCTTCTTTAGAAAGGTGAACTATCATGGGTCAGGGAAGAGACCTCTCCACCGGGCGAACTTGTCCCCTAAGAGGACCAAGTCTCTAGATCCCAAATAATTGTGATATTGCCTTAACTAACAACGTATCTTTGTGAAGGGTGATGTTTTGTGACGGCTACAAAACTAATGGCAGTGTAAACAATCCATAAGTGATGCTACCTCCAAGAGGGACTGGCTTCTAGAAGGAAAAAATCGGGATCATAGTTGTTTCGGTGCACGATGGTAGTTCTTTATGAAACTGGTCTGAGGCTGGGACCGCTTTTATATCTTATCAAGCCTAAAATGAGCTTCCTGTCGTTTGACGAAACCTCGAAGGAAGAATCCCTTATAGGTGTTGTCGGTACAATTCATTTTTGTAACCAGTCGAAACCCCTTAAAAACAGTATTGGTTTCCTGATGTAAACTGTTTGATCCAACCTAGTCTCACTCTATAATCCAGATAATCAAATAACAATTCGGATAAATAATCTATACTTAACTAAATTGCCATATCTGGGATAGAGTTTAAACGTTTGACTGTTGCTAGTATGTAGAAGAGTCATGGTGCATTTTTTCTGGTGTAACTGAAAACCACTTCCCAGCTCCAGCTTCCATTCTCGCCTTGACGTCCCCGTAAACACCATTTTTGACTTTTCTCCTTTTCCCTCCGCAACCTAATCCCCTGCCGCTCACATGCAGGTGTACACACCAACACACACCAACGCACACCAACACACACCAACACACACTCCCCAGCGCCTGTCAGAAGGAATCAGTCCAGCGCTGCCCTCAAAGACGCCCTCGAGAGACTCGATACTTCGCCTGCTCCCAAACCCAAATCATCCCGGCGAAAAAAAAACAAAAACAAATTAGAAAAAGAGGCAAAGGGTGGGATTATTTCTGCAGATTCGATTTTGACGGAGAGTGACGACCGAATTCCGCCGTTCTCTCCCGATAAATGCCATTTCCTGCTGCCTGTTCGACCGCAGAGTGCGTTGTTGTGGACGAGGTATAAGGAAACACGGGGATGGTCTTGGCGAGACGCGGAGGTGAACCAGAGGACTCACCAGAACCTTCAACTTCTATCGCGTGTTGTTTACTCTCGCGGAGCTTGATGCGATTTAAAGAGGGCGACGTGCGATTGAGTTCCTGCTAATGAGTTTGTGTTTCTACTGGTCCATAAAAGCTAAGATGCTTATAACATGCCTTAAAAGCTAGCATGTTAACAACATGTTTTTTATCTTTATCTTTAGACTTAGATTGTATCATCTTGTTCTTTCTCTTTGTTCTACCTAACATCCAAATATTTTATTGCCAGCGGTTGCTATATAAAAAAAAGCTAATAACATGCTATAAGAGCTAGCATGTTAACCACTTGTTGAAAAACCTAACATACTATAAAAGCATAAATGCTATAAACGCTAACATTCTAACATTCTATAACTCACAAAGCTATATATATATATATATATGTATATATATATTTTATAACGCTAACATTCTGGAAAAACCCAGCAAGTTAACAAAATGCTGTAAAAGCTAACGTGCTTACAAAGTGATATAATACTTAGCATCCTTTATAAGCTGTCATGCTATAAAAGCTTTTATATTATAAAACGCTAAAATGCTAACAACATGCTATACAATCTAGCATGCTAACAACATGCTATAAAAGCTAGCATGACAACAACAAGCGGAGGTGAACCAGAGGACTCACCAGAACCTTCAACTTCTATCGCGTGTTGTTTACTCTCGCGGAGCTTGATGCGATTTAAAGAGGGCGACGTGCGATTGAGTTCCTGCGAATGAGTTTGTGTTTCTACTGGTCCATAAAAGCTAAGATGCTTACAACATGCCTTAAAAGCTAGCATGTTAAAAACATGTTTTTTATCTTTATCTTTAGACTTAGATTGTATCATCTTGTTCTTTCTCTTTGTTCTTGTTCTTATTTTATTTTTAGGAATCATTGCTGTAGTGCTGTGGCTAATTGGAAAAAAAACTATTTCAATAATAATAATAAAGTTCTACCTAACATCCAAATATTTTATTGCCAGTGGTTGCTATATAAAAAAAGCTAATAACATGCTATAAGAGCTAGCATGTTAACCACTTGTTGAAAAACCTTACATACTATAAAAGCATAAATGCTATAAACGCTAACATTCTAAAACTCACAAAGCTATATATATATATATATGTATATATATATTTTATAACGTTAACATTCTGGAAAAACCCAGCAA
Organism: Callionymus lyra; assembly: GCF_982586985.1. Lineage (NCBI taxonomy): Eukaryota > Metazoa > Chordata > Actinopteri > Syngnathiformes > Callionymidae > Callionymus > Callionymus lyra. The sequence goes on along the minus strand of NC_141835.1, from coordinate 5,500,412 downwards.
GTTAACAAAATGCTGTAAAAGCTAACGTGCTTACAAAGTGATATAATACTTAGCATCCTTTATAAGCTGTCATGCTATAAAAGCTTTTATATTATAAAACGCTAAAATGCTAACAACATGCTATACAATCTAGCATGCTAACAACATGCTATAAAAGCTAGCATGACAAAAACAAGCGGAGGTGAACCAGAGGACTCACCAGAACCTTCAACTTCTATCGCGTGTTGTTTACTCTCGCGGAGCTTGATGCGATTTAAAGAGGGCGACGTGCGATTGAGTTCCTGCGAATGAGTTTGTGTTTCTACTGGTCCATAAAAGCTAAGATGCTTACAACATGCCTTAAAAGCTAGCATGTTAACAACATGTTTTTTATCTTTATCTTTAGACTTAGATTGTATCATCTTGTTCTTTCTCTTTGTTCTTGTTCTTATTTTATTTTTATTTATTTTTATGAATAATTGCTGTAGTGCTGTGGCTAATTGGAAAAAAAACAATTTCAATAATAATAATAAAGTTCTACCTAACATCCAAATATTTTATTGCCAGTGGTTGCTATATAAAAAAAAGCTAATAACATGCTATAAGAGCTAGCATGTTAACCACTTGTTGAAAAACCTAACATACTTATAAAAGCATAAATGCTATAAACGCTAACATTCTAACATTCTTTAACTCACAAAGAGATATATATTTATATATATTTGTGTATATATATATTTTATAACGCTAACATTCTGGAAAAACCCAGCAAATTAACAAAATGCTGTAAAAGCTAACGTGCTTACAAAGTGATATAATACTTAGCATCCTTTATAAGCTGTCATGCTATAAAAGCTTTTATATTATAAAACGCTAAAATGCTAACAACATGCTATACAATCTAGCATGCTAACAACATGCTATAAAAGCTAGCATGACAACAACAAGCGGAGGTGAACCAGAGGACTCACCAGAACCTTCAACTTCTATCGCGTGTTGTTTACTCTCGCGGAACTTGATGCGATTTAAAGAGGGCGACGTGCGATCGAGTTTGTGTTTCTACTGGTCCATAAAAGCTAAGATGCTTACAACATGCCTTAAAAGCTAGCATGTTAACAACATGTTTTTTATCTTTATCTTTAGACTTAGATTGTATCATCTTGTTCTTTCTCTTTGTTCTTGTTCTTATTTTATTTTTAGGAATCATTGCTGTAGTGCTGTGGCTCATTGGAAAAAAAACTATTTCAATAATAATAATAAAGTTCTACCTAACATCCAAATATTTTATTGCCAGTGGTTGCTATATAAAAAAAAGCTAATAACATGCTATAAGAGCTAGCATGTTAACCACTTGTTGAAAAACCTAACATACTATAAAAGCATAAATGCTATAAACGCTAACATTCTAACATTCTCTAACTCACAAAGCTATATATGTATATATATATTTTATAACGCTAACATTCTGGAAAAACCCAGCAAGTTAACAAAATGCTGTAAAAGCTAACATGCTTACAAAGTGATATAATACCTAGCATCCTTTATAAGCTGTCATGCTATAAAAGATTTTATATTATAAAACGCTAAAATGCTAACAACATGCTACACAATCTAGCATGCTAACAACATGCTATAAAAGCTAGCATGACAACAACAAGCGGAGGTGAACCAGAGGACTCACCAGAACCTTCAACTTCTATCGCGTGTTGTTTACTCTCGCGGAGCTTGATGCCATTTAAAGAGGGCGACGTGCGATTGAGTTCCTGCGAATGAGTTTGTGTTTCTTCTGAGACGCCTGGAGGGAAAACCCGCCGCTGGCAGGATCCGACTCCCGGAAGACATTCGCGTCGATGCAGGAATAAGACGCCAAAGTGGAGCCGATTGCGGCCGAGCTGATTGTACCGTGACATTCTGTGGCGTGTTTACGTTTGAGGTGTAGATGTCGTGGGTCACGGGACAGGTTGATGGACTCACCTTCTTCTTGCTGCAGTAGATCTGCCATTTCTTCTCGTCCGGCAGAGCAAACATGGCCTCTCGGTTCTTATCCGTCAGGTCCAGTTCATCCTGGAACGAACACACACAAATAACTATTACTTACTTAAATAACAAGTAGAAAAAAAAAAACATTTGAGCGCCAAAAAACAATCAAGAAATTGTTTGGTACGCAAAGGAAAAAAGCTCATTCGAATAAGTGGTTTTACATAAACAAGTTTAGGTCAACTCTACTCAAGTGAGTCTGGTTCTGCTCGAGGCTTCTGCCCGTTTTTCTTGGCCACTGTCACTCATTGTTCTCTTATAAAGTGGCATTATAAATTGTGTCTTTAAATTACTTTTTTTTATGATTTCAGATTTTAATTGAAAGAATTTCTTCCTATTATCAAAAATTATTATTACACAATAACAGATGCAGTGAAGCATAGATGACTTTTTGTGTAGCAAAAAAGAAAAGTTTCAAATTGGGTTAAACATTTTTTTGTATTATTCTCTATCGCTGGCAAAAGTATTTAAGAAAATCTCTCAACAAGCAATATTTGAAAGACATTATCTTAGACAGAGAGAACTCAAATACAAATACAAATAATTAAAAAAAACAGGTGCAATTACAATTGGGATAAAACGTGAATAAAAATGCCAAAAATAAATTCTTAACAGCTGGAAAGACAAAATCTCTGACATGTTTATTATTACTGTTACATTTGAAAGAAGTTAAATACAATTAAAAAAAATATCATAATGGATAATAAACTATTTTTAATGATTGGGAAAATGTCCTATTTTACTAGTTAAATAATCAAATTATCTTTTAATTGACAAAATAGTTGCAATAAAGACAATTTTGTGAATGTAAGTGACGCTAAATGGATCCAACAGCACCGACAGAAGTAATAATAAGCCGGACCCGCCCCTTCAACAAAGCCGTGTGAATCCATTCAAAGCGAGTCCATCTCGTCTCCAGAGAGATGTTTCACCGTCTCGCTGGCTGGAAGTTGAAGTCCAGACAACAGAGCAGCAGTTTAATATTCACCCTGCTGCTTCGCTCAATCCTGCTGCCGCACGGAGCCTCCTGCACCTTTTCAGATGCATATGAGGGCCAGGAAATGAGTCTCCGAGAGCCCCGGAGAAGCAAAGATGCAAGACAAGTGACGGACGAACACGCCGGGACGAGGTGGTCGTCCACATCAGGACAGGATGCGAGAGGACTTTGCGCTCAAGTACCAGCTAATCTCATCATAATGGTTTTGCTAGCATGACGTCAGCCAGGAGTGCCCGGTGGGCCCCTCGGACCCCCAGAGTGAAGATGGCTAGCGGTGCCAGAGGTGGGGCCCCCTTTAAAGCCAGCCTTTAGATTTTGTTTTCATCCTTTCAGCCGGACGGGTCGGCCCGAGGTGCACATTCCCATTACAGACAAGAATGACATCATCGCCCCCCCCATCATGGCAGCTTATCAAGCATCCGACCACATAAAAGAGGAAAATGGGCTCCAATGAAGACAGAACGATCAAAGAGACTGGAGGTTATTTGGCCAAATCTATCTATGAATCCACGCCCGTGCCTGGTGCTGACCAACAACTAAATGACGTTAATCTTTTCTCTTCCTCCAAATTACTCCCTTCTGCCAGGATTCCAGTCGGCAATAAAGTCCAGCCGCCATCAAAGGATTCAAACCTCTCAAACCGTTGTTATAAAGTTATAAATTCTATAAAAGTAAACATGCCTTCAACATGCTGGGGAAGCTTTAGCATGCTAACAGCATGCTGTATAAGCTAGCATGTTGCAACATGCTATAAAAGCTTATGTTCTATAAAAAGTAACATGATATAAAAGCTAAAATGTTCACAACATGCTATTCAAGCTTTCATGTTAACTACGTGCTATACTATGAAAGCTAAGATGCTTACAACATGCCTTAAAAGCTAGCATGTTAACAACATGTTCTTTATCTTTATCTTTAGACTTAGATTGTATCATCTTGTTCTTTCTCTTTGTTCTTGTTCTTATTTAATTTTTATTTATTTTTATGAATCATTGCTGTAGTGCTGTGGCTAATTGGAAAAAAAACAATTTCAATAATAATAATAAAGTTCTACCTAACATCCAAATATTTTATTGCCAGTGGTTGCTATATAAAAAAGCTAATAACATGCTATAAGAGCTAGCATGTTAACCACTTGTTGAAAAACCTAACATACTATAAAAGCATAAATGCTATAAACGCTAACATTCTAACATTCTATAACTCACAAAGCTATATATATATATATATATACATATATATATGTATATATATATTTTATTACGCTAACATTCTGGAAAAACCCAGCAAGTTAACAAAATGCTGTAAAAGCTAACGTGCTTACAAAGTGATATAATACTTAGCATCCTTTATAAGCTGTCATGCTATAAAAGCTTTTATACTATAAAACGCTAAAATGCTAACAACATGCTATACAATCTAGCATGCTAACAACACATGCTATGAAAGCTAGCATGACAACATTCCAATAAAACCAATATGCTATAAAGCTAACATGTTATAAAAGCTAACATGCTAACAACATTATTTAATGTGTGTAGCATTTCTCTGGGCACTCCAGTTTCCTCCCACAGTTTAAAAAGAGAGCTCCGTTACTCATACTGGGCGTATCTGAATGTTTCTTTTTTCTTTGTTACTTAACTAAAATATATTCTTCACTTTCTCATTCCCTTCTTTCTTTCAGTTTATATTGTCACCCCATGAGAAATGTAATTACCCCCCTCCCCCCGCCTTCAAAAATGGAAATAACAGAAGATTATAATGATATTTAACCTCATACCACATAGTAAATATGTAAAGTCAGTGGGTTTTTAAAATTAAACTGAGCTCATGCTCTGTGAGGAATTACACTCAAATGAACTGATCTCCATAAAGAAAGCTCACTTTTCCTCATCCACGGTTTTCATGTCCGTGAAGGTTTTTCATTCATCAGGGTCATGGTTGAGGTTCAGAAGCGAGTCCAGTGGACTGTGTAGAGTTTCGAGGAAAAACGTTTGGTTCGTCATCAGAGAACGAGTTGGTGTATATAGTACATGTTTTTATACTCATTATTACTCCCAGCTCCAGTGGAACTAGATAAAAACATGTTTTTTCAAGGTATCGTCGACTTCCAGGAACAACAGTCCAGTTGTCGTGTTGTTTTCATCTAGAATCCCACAGAACCGGGTCCAGTCGAGCCTCTCGACAAAAGCTCCGGCATCTTCTGACACCTTCGCCGCAATATTGATGCGTCTTAACTCCAGCTTCGCTCTCTGATCCCCCGAGAAGACGGGCCCTGGCATGTGGCCCCCCTGCTCCCCGGGGTCGGAGCGCCGCCGTCAGCCGACGCTGATGCCAATAAGACCCCCGGATTTGAACCAGATGGGACGTGAGCCCGGGACCTCCTCGGGGCCTCTCCGGCTGTAAGGTCTTCTATGGAAGGAGATGTTAGGGAAGGGTCATCCCTCCGCAATGAGAAACAGGATTTAGGTATTCGAGGCATGTGACCTCGGTGCAATTTAAAGGAGCCGATAAGCTGCCCCCGAGAAGGAAAATTCAATTTGGAGATAAACGTGTGATTACATAAGGGATTTCTTTCAGGAGATTCTGGGGATCCGAGTCCAAGATAGCAGTGAAAACAAACACCATCCTCGGACTTCAAAGCCGTCATATTGAAGCTTCGCTCTCGTCTTATGCAACACAACACCTTCCCGGACGACAACACGACGGTAGCCAATGAAACAAATCATCGCAGCCAACTCTTCCAAAACAACATCGAACCACTTTCCACTGCGCTGGCGTCAGAACCAACCCTCGGCGCCGGCGCCGGCTCGTAAACCAAATAATAATATTATATTTATTGTTGTTTCACCTGCAGCAGAACCAAACCAACACCTGCTCATTTAGATCTGAAGCCATAATGTTCTTTCTAATGACAACAGTGTCTAAAGTAACATCAAATGATAGAATATTGTTAATGATTATCCCTGAAACAAATGTTCAAATCTAACCTAAAAAACATCTTAAATATCCGTGTTAATGGCAGCCCTTTAGAATTCAACTGTGTGCATTATTCATTCATTAATTTAAAAATATTATATTTAGTTGGGGTGTTTTTTCTTACATTTTTTAGTGAAATCTCAACTTTTTTGGTGGTTTTATTCAAAGGTAGGGTAGGTAGTAGGGTTGTCGAAAGTACCGTTTTTTCAACTGTATCTAAACCTTTTCATCATAGTCAGTTGATTTTCGCAAAAAAAATGTTTTTATTTTTTATTTATGAACATGTGGTTCTGTTAGTTGTCACATATTGTATGTGTTTTTGTCATCCTTGTAGTATTGAGTTTAAAATGTAAGTACTAGTAGGTAGTAAGTTATTATTTTGAATTCTAAAGTCCAGCCTACTTTCTTCAGACTCTCCCGCTCAAGCCACACCTCCAAAGAAAGTAGTCTCTGGTTCAATTGGATTTACAAGGGGGCGGGGCAACAGGCATATCCACGTCCAATCAGGAATCAGTAAAATAATCGGATTGTTCATACAGTATGAAGTCACTTACTTACTAATTAATTCAAAACATTTTGACTTGGAATTTAAGCAACAACCACATTTTATTGGAATTGACTTGCTTTTTATAGTTTTGTTTGCACCTTACGTTGAGAAAAAACGTTTTATGATTGTTGTTGTGAAATGTTTCGCCCCCGAAATTGCGGCAATTCTCCCAAATACTTATTATAAATTAACTTTTATTGGGTGTGAAGGAATCTCACAACATGGCGCACACGTGTTGCTACATCTGCACGGGGCTGACGCTCGTGTTGCTCAAACAGAGAATCCTGACGGGTCAGCCTGACCCTAGACTCCACCTCAACACGTGTTCTTCAAATGAGGACATAAAGAGTGAATCTTAACGTCTTGACCCGGTGAGAAGAGTCACTTCTGACCTTCTGAGGTCGTCCGAGGCTCTTATCGATCCAAACCTTCGTCAACATATTTCCATCTCAACCTCCTTTTTCCAGGCGCCACGCCCCCGGACCAGCGATTCCTGGACCGGCCTAAAAGCTTCCGTGGTCGGCGACCAGACCGGGAGATGAAACCGACGCCGGCGAACCTTCTGCCCGACACGTGGTCCCGTCCGGGCCTCGGACACGAGTCAGAACAACAATCCACCTCCTTGATAAAGATACAGTATCTGATGACTCGACAACTTTCACAATGGTTTCCTCGACTCGTCTCGGGTGGGAAGAGAGGGAGGAGGAAGGAGGGATGAAAAGAAGGAAGGGTGAATCCCGGGACGCACACGGGGGAGGAAGACTCGACTTCCACGGCGGGTGGGGAGCGTCTCCCCCTCGCTCTCGTTACGCAACCCTTCGCTCAGAACGTTAGGAAAACAGTTTATGTCTCGAAACGCTGAGTTTCCAGGATGAAAATCCACGATTCCGCACCTAAAATTAGACCCTGTTCTCTCTGGCCAAACTGGACACGTGGAACGCTGCCCGCAAACCTACGCCGGGCTGGATTAGAGGGGAAAAAAAAAAAAAAAAAAAAAAGGGGTCAGACTGTCGAGTGAAAAGCAGACAAATCAGATAAAAAGAGAAGCGAACATTAATGCGACGTCTGGCGGTCAGATGGTGACCCGGGAGATTCTGGGATCACAGTTTGGGCTCATGATCAGTATTACTGGAGGCTGTGATATTATTTTTAATACATTTAATATAATAAATGTGGATGGATGGATGGATGGATGGATGGATGGATGGATGGATGGATGGATGGATGGATGGATGGATGGATGGATGGATGGATGGATGGATGGATGGATGGATGGATGGATGGATGGATGGATGGATGGATGGATGGATGGATGGATGGATGGATGGATGGATGGATGGATGGATGGATGGATGGATGGATGGATGGATGGATGGATGGATGGATGGATGGATGGATGGAGGGAGGGATGGATGGATGAAGGGATGAAGGGATGGATGGATGGATGGATGGATGGATGGATGGATGGATGGATGGATGGATGGATGGATGGATGGATGGATGGATGGATGGATGGATGGATGGATGGATGGATGGATGGATGGATGGATGGATGGATGGATGGATGGATGGATGGATGGATGGATGGATGGATGGACAGACTTTATTAATCCCTCTGGCGATCTCCTTCACGAAATTGGGTTTCCAGTTCACGGCAGACGATAGTTTCGTAAGAACAAAGTGCAAATAAAAGAACAAAGAGCAAATATAAAGAACATAGATCATAGGAAATAAGGCAAAGAAAGCTGGGCTCTATCATGACTTCATTGGCTGTATGAATATACAAGTACAGTGGACAGTAGCACCAGTGGTTAAACAATAACAATACAGGAAACATTTAGCTTAAGCTAAAGCAGGAAAATATACTGTAACTTAAAACAATGAAACAAACTAGTCCCTTTTTAAATCTTAAACTGTTGCTTAAAAGTAGAGTTGTGTATTGGCAAGAATAGAGGGGCAAAGAGAGGATAAATTGCGATAATACATTGAGTTTATTTTTATATCATTTAACTGTAGAAAATTGTCTTAGCATCCTCAACACACAATGTTGTGCTATAGTTGTATTTCAAAATGAACAGATTTCTAAACTGTTTAAATGCCAACGTAAGTAATTGCAATAATACATTTCATCATATCAAGTAAGGTATTGTGAATAAAGAGATCCTGATACTAAAGACCTCTACCTAAGATTGACAAAACATGAGCTTTGGTTGTTCTCTTGACACAACATTACATCAATGAAAGCTCGTTGACCTCATGAATCGAAATCAAAACCACGTGGAAAACCTCTAGGATTCACTGAACATCCGCTTGTCCTCATAAGAAACACAACTTTCCTGTCAACACAACGTCTCACTTTGTTGCTAGCGTAGCGCGTCAGCTAGCTTCGACCACATCTCAACGACCTCAACACATTCTCTCTTGTGAGTCCAGAACAATCTTCCACTTCTTTTTTTTTTTCGTTCGCTACGATCCGGTTCCGAGGCCCTCGAAGAGCCCCGGGCTCATGTTAATGTGTCAACACATTGTAACCATGTGTCGGCGCCACACAGTAAACAGTCTCATCTGCACCTTGTTAATGCTGACACAGTTGTCGCCAAACAACCTCACATGTCGCCTAAACACTGTCTGGCGTCTCAGTGGAGCACCTGTCCATGTTTGACGATCGTTGCTTTGATTCTTTCCTTCGTCAGCGAGAGTCACACGTCTTAGTTCCAACTGAATCTTTTGTAACCAAAAATATGATGGTTTTGTCATCACGTTACACTTTTGAAGCTATAGAGGCCGTTTAATTTATTAATTAAATTGATTAAAAGTAAGTAAGTAAGTAAGTAATTTGTATTTATAGAGCAATTTTCTAGACCAGGGTCACAAAGCGCTTAAACACTCACAATACTCACTAAAATATATACTTTAAAGGTCAAGAAAATACTGAGAACAACACAGGAGTTCCAGTAAATCAAGGAAAAGCCTGAACAAATAAAAATAAAAGTGTATTTTTGTCGAGGTTCATGAGCTCTTACGGATACAAATGTGTGAAAACATGTATTTAAAACGATTAAAGTTGCTTATAAAGTGTTGTTAATGTACAAATGTAGTTATTTTTAGCGAGAACATGGACATTTTTACCACATCTAGGACGCTACACATAGATTCATTGTTAGAACAAATGTCCCTTGAATCTTCAATATTAAAAAGATAATAATACTATCATTTCTTGTTTAATAATCTTAATTTCGACCTATAGTTTAACTGCCACCTCATAATGTTTAAGTAGGGCTGGATATTGAACTCTGGTTCTTTTGCTTTGGTAGTTTTAAGTTCCAAAAATATGCTTCTTCTTTTGGTGCCATTTTTTTTTTAAGTACCAACGCGTGATCAAAACTTGATAATGTGTGGATTTTCTTTTGAGAACTAATAAGTGACAAAGACCGGAATCACCAGATTGATCCGTCACAGGTTCGTTATCAGGTATTAGAGATTATTTCTTATTTGTTTTTTCTGTCCGAGAACTTGGAGTGTAACTTTAGCAAAGTAAGAAAATAAAACTCAACATGTACTACATGTAATGTCATATTCTTTTTGTTGTAATTAAAGTCACAGACCTTGAATATAACATCACTCAAACCCTCGTGGGAGCCAAAGTCTCAAGTAGTCTAGTAGCAAGATGCACAATAAACCGTGAAAGTTTTTAAGTACTTTTTTAAAAGAGATTTTTTTATCCAACTGTAGTATAAATGTACCACCACATATCAGTGCTGATACCACCCCAACGTGCCTCCATTCTTCCCTGACTCGTCAACAACACCTCAAGATACTTGAGGAACCAAAAAAAGAGCTAAGCCAATAGGCAAAGCTCTCAGTATACGGGTCTCAACCCTCACCTATGTTCACCAACGGTGGTTTGAGACCCAAAGAACAAGATGTACAAGCGGCTTAAGTGACTTTTCTCGGCTCGACATTTAAACCGAATGCTATACTTGCTAGCTAAGCTAGCGTATAACAGCGCGAGTCGCGTCTCGCTAACGCCGCCGCGGCTCCGTGACGCTTCAACTCACCACCAGCTCCGAGAAGCGAGCGTGCAGTTCCTCCGCCGGCGGCATGGGGGCGCTGAACTCCAGCAGCTGCAGCGGCACCGTGTCCTTCAGGTTGATCTCGGGGGGCTCGCTGCTGCCGAAGCAGCACAGGATGCCCAGACCCTGCCGCGTCCTCTTCCTGGGTGGCATGGTGGGGGCAGAGGTCGCAGTGGTGGAGTCGCTCCAGGAATATCTTCGGGAAGGCCAGTGAGAAGAGACGATGGAGCTGCTATCTAGGAGGCATCATCTGGAGACCAGAGAGAGAAGAAGCATTAGTTACATGGTAGTAGCTGGTGTGCTAGTTGGCAAGAATACTATATATTGTGATAGTGTAGTAACAAGTATATATGTGTAGTATTGTCTAGTACTTGACTCTGGTGTTGTGATAGTGTAGTAACAAGGATATATGTGTAGTATTGTTGAGTACTTGACTCTGGTGTTGTGATAGTGTAGTAACAAGTATATATGTGTAGTATTGTCGAGTACTTGACTCTGGTGTTGTGATAGTGTAGTAAGAAGGATATATGTGTAGTATTGTCCAGTACTTGACTCTGGTGTTGTGATAGTGTAGTAACAAGGATATATGTTTAGTATTGTCCAGTACTTGACTCTGGTGTTGTGATAGTGTAGTAACAAGTATATATATGTAGTATTGTCCAGTACTTGACTCTGGTGTTGTGATAGTGTAGTAACAAGGATATATGTGTAGTATTGTTGAGTACTTGACTCTGGTGTTGTGATAGTGTAGTAACAAGTATATATATGTAGTATTGTCCAGTACTTGACTCTGGTGTTGTGATAGTGTAGTAACAAGTATATATGTGTAGTATTGTCCAGTACTTGACTCTGGTGTTGTGATAGTGTAGTAACAAGGATATATGTGTAGTATTGTTGAGTACTTGACTTTGGTGTTGTGATAGTGTAGTAACAAGTATATATGTGTAGTATTGTCCAGTACTTGACTCTGGTGTTGTGATAGTGTAGTAACAAGTATATATGTGTAGTATTGTCCAGTACTTGACTCTGGTGTTGTGATAGTGTAGTAACAAGTATATATGTGTAGTATTGTCCAGTACTTGACTCTGGTGTTGTGATAGTGTAGTAACAAGTATATATGTGTAGTATTGTCCAGTACTTGACTCTGGTGTTGTGATAGTGTAGTAACAAGTATATATGTGTAGTATTGTCCAGTACTTGACTCTGGTGTTGAGATAGTGTAGTAACAAGTATATATGTGTAGTATTGTCCAGTACTTGACTCTGGTGTTGTGATAGTGTAGTAACAAGGATATATGTGTAGTATTGTCCAGTACTTGACTCTGGTGTTGCGATAGTGTAGTAACAAGTATATATATATTTGTAGTATTGTCCAGTACTTGACTCTGGTGTTGTGATAGTGTAGTAACAAGAATATATGTGTAGTATTGTCTAGTACTTGACTCTGGTGGTGTGATAGTGTAGTAACAAGTATATATGTGTAGTATTGTCTAGTACTTGACTCTGGTGGTGTGATAGTGCAGTAACAAGTATATATGTGTAGTATTGTCTAGTACTTGACTCTGGTGGTGTGATAGTGAAGTAACAAGTATATATGTGTAGTATTGTTGAGTACTTGACTCTGGTGTTGTGATAGTGCAGTAACAAGTATATATGTGTAGTATTGTCTAGTACTTGACTCTGGTGGTGTGATAGTGTAGTAACAAGTATATATGTGTAGTATTGTCCAGTACTTGACTCTGGTGTTGTAGTATTTACAGACCACATGACTCTTGACAAAGTCGTAACTGCTTTCATTTGTTTTCAAACCAAAATATGTCCAAATATCAGCTTTAAAAGCTGCTGGACTCACTGTATCCTCTCGTCCTCAGTTGTAACTGCTTTCATTCGTTTTCAAACCAAAATATGTCCAAACATCAGCTTTAAAAGCTGCTGGACTCACTGTATCCTCTCATCCTCAGTCATCACCATCACCATTTCATTGTTCCTTAATACGCAGAGGACGTAATGACTGCTGCCATCTAGCAGCCGGAAGTTTAATTTCAACACAAAAAAGGATCAAACGCTCTGAATATTTGCATGTTAGTTGTAAATAATAAAAGATATATATATTTTCACTCATAAATTATTGAAATATATACCATAAATAAACTATGATTTCAAAAAAAAATAGAGTTGGTACAGTGCTGTTGAATATTGATACAGTATCGTGAAGATATTTATGGATACTGTCTCACACACACACGCACACGCACACACACACCCCCCCACACACACACACACACACACACACACACAGACACAGACGCTTGTTTAAATTCATCCGAGGCGTCTCATATAAAACTGGACAAGATTCGTTTCTGTCTGAGAATCCCTTGCTTTAGTCGACGATGAATGTCTTTCTGTGGAGGAGTTTGTAACGGAGCAGCACGAGTGTGTCTTCTGTTGTTGTTGTTTGGTCATTCATACCAAGAGTTGCCACCGAGGTGACCCCATTCACTCGTGTGTGTGTGTGTGTGTGTGTGTGTGTGAGCTTCATCACACCACATCACGGGGGGGGCAGAAGCTCTGAAAGAACCGGAGGATTTCCTCCGAGCCGTGAAAGGGATGCGGGTGGTCTTCACTGTATGAACGCGACTCAATGATGTCGTGTACAGCGACTCCATCGAGACGCTCGTTCTTTGTGTGTCGCTCGTCTTTTTCGTCGCCAACAAATCAAAAGGTGGATTATATCCCGAAGATTTCGAGCACGAAGACTCGACGACGTCTCGACTCTCGGCGTAGGAGTTTCTCACTGCGGCGTCTAAAAATAGTGGCGCGGTAAATTCTTTATGAATGTGCCGGGCCCTCCGACTCGGGCTTTAAGAGGAAAAAATGAAGAGCGGCACAAACGCCACATTTCCATCTCACCCCTTCAGACTCAGGTCGCACTATTTATAATGGAAAAGCCTCTTTGCTTTTTATAGAGACGATGGAGAAAAGACCTTCGTGTCGTTCAGGTCTGCAGAGATGAAGCTGCTGCAGACGGTTGCAGGTTTGAAGCTCAAAGTCTGTTGGTGTTCTCTCCGGTTTCCTCCCACGGTCCAAACATGTGTCTGTTAAACTGTGCCCCTGCCTCTACACCTGACTGGCTGGGATTGAGCGGAAATGAACGATAGAATGAGGAGAAGCATAAACGTTTATTTTTAATTTGTAGCATTTTGTGACTTAAAATAATATAAATAAATGGAAGGAAGTTGAAGAAGTATGAAGTACTTTTACTCACTGTCCGGTGTATGAATAAACTTCATGATTTCCACTTAGAAGCCACTTCTTTCAAAATAATTTTGAACATAAGGTGAAAATGTGTATCTGATACAGTTAAGATCCTATAACACTACTTTCCTTGCATGTACAAATACTTGTTATAGATGCGAAGAATCGACAAATACAAGAAAAGTGATGAATTATTCAAAGAACATGCATTTTTAAATGATCATGTGGGAGATTTTAAAAGTTGAATAGGTTACATTTATAAAACATTACAGGCTTTTTAAGTATATTTTCCTGTTTTTGTCTTTCATATACAGATCTGGAGTTATTGTTTTTGTTTATATTAATATGTTTTACTTTATTGCCAATACTTCTTTAGTAACACTTGAAGATGGATGGATGGATGGATGGATGGATGGATGGATGGATGGATGGATGGATGGATGGATGGATGGATGGATGGATGGATGGATGGATGGATGGATGGATGGATGGATGGATGGATGGATGGATGGATGGATGGATGGATGGATGGATGGATGGATGGATGGATGGATGGATGGATGGATGGATGGATGGATGGATGGATGGATGGATGGATGGATGGATGGATGGATGGATGGATGGATGGATGGATGGATGGATGGATGGATGGATGGATGGATGGATGGATGGATGGATGGATGGATGGATGGATGGATGGATGGATGGATGGATGGATGGATGGATGGATGGATGGATGGATGGATGGATGGATGGATGGATGGATGGATGGATGGATGGATGGATGGATGGATGGATGGATGGATGGATGGATGGATGGATGGATGGATGGATGGATGGATGGATGGATGGATGGATGGATGGATGGATGGATGGATGGATGGATGGATGGATGGATGGATGGATGGATGGATGGATGGATGGATGGATGGATGGATGGATGGATGGATGGATGGATGGATGGACTTTATTTTATTTGTTTATTTATGGAGCTCTAAAATGTTTCATCCATGTCACAAACATATACTTTTATTAGAATATAATTTTATAATGAATTCTGGTGCTACAATCGAGGGATCAATAAAGTTTTACCTTAACTTACCTTATAATCAATGCCTCATATTAACATATATTTTTAATTATAGTTTATTAATGATGTTTATTACAGACAGTTGTGCTGACACTGAACTATATACAGTTACATTTGTTGACCCGAGAAGCTTCTCACTGTGATGGTCCACAGACCAGATGTTGATGGAGGCAGCGTGGAAAGAAAAACTTGAGCAGACGGATCACTCGGTTGGACTCCGGGAGCAAATGTCAGATCTTTATAGCGACCAGGGAATTCTTAGTGCGTCTCGCCGGCTTAGAGGCCACTTGGAATTAAACTATAACGTCTCTCCTGTGTGTGTGTGTGTGTGTGTGTGTGTGTGTGTGTGTGTGTGTGTGTGTGTGTGTGTGTGTGTGTGTGTGTGTGTGTGTGTGTGTGTGTGTGTGTGTGTGTGTGTGTGTGTGTGTGTGTGTGTGTGTGTGTGTGTGTGTGTGTGTGTGTGTGTGTGTGTGTGTGTGTGTGTGTGTGTGTGTGTGTGTGTGTGTGTGTGTGTGTGTGTGTGTGTGTGTGTGTGTGTGTGTGTGTGTGTGTGTGTGTGTGTGTGTGTGTGTGTGTGTGTGTGTGTGTGTGTGTGTGTGTGTGTGTGTGTGTGTGTGTGTGTGTGTGTGTGTGTGTGTGTGTGTGTGTGTGTGTGTGTGTGTGTGTGTGTGTGTGTGTGTGTGTGTGTGTGTGTGTGTGTGTGTGTGTGTGTGTGTGTGTGTGTGTGTGTGTGTGTGTGTGTGTGTGTGTGTGTGTGTGTGTGTGTGTGTGTGTGTGTGTGTGTGTGTGTGTGTGTGTGTGTGTGTGTGTGTGTGTGTGTGTGTGTGTGTGTGTGTGTGTGTGTGTGTGTGTGTGTGTGTGTGTGTGTGTGTGTGTGTGTGTGTGTGTGTGTGTGTGTGTGTGTGTGTGTGTGTGTGTGTGTGTGTGTGTGTGTGTGTGTGTGTGTGTGTGTGTGTGTGTGTGTGTGTGTGTGTGTGTGTGTGTGTGTGTGTGTGTGTGTGTGTGTGTGTGTGTGTGTGTGTGTGTGTGTGTGTGTGTGTGTGTGTGTGTGTGTGTGTGTGTGTGTGTGTGTGTGTGTGTGTGTGTGTGTGTGTGTGTGTGTGTGTGTGTGTGTGTGTGTGTGTGTGTGTGTGTGTGTGTGTGTGTGTGTGTGTGTGTGTGTGTGTGTGTGTGTGTGTGTGTGACGTCTATCTTCACTCGCTCACTGAAATCCACGTGTGGCCAGTCGTCACTCAACACCCGGTCCGTTGGCCTCCAGTCCAGGCCCGGAGAAAGTAGGCCAACAACTCCACATACGACCAGTCATAACAACAGAGTCGTCTGGTACTTGAAATATATTTTCTACATCATTTCTGATTTATCTTCAATATCATCCCCTTAATCTGCAAAGAGTTCAACTAAAATATTACAGATTAAACTTTACAAAAAAATCATAAATAAACGTGATCTTGAACAGACGGAAGATTCGACCACAACAAACTTACTGAGGATTAAAATACACACACAAACATAACTCGTGTTCTATGAAACGATCTGTTCAATTATTCAATTCAACAACGTCACTAGCGAGACTCAAGTTCTTGATCTTCTGAAAGGATTTAACTTCTCAGCTATTGTTGAAATGCTAACATGCTAACAACAAAATCATTTAAAATAAATGTTTAATGTATAATTATTCATAAAGCTCGTAAAAACAACACACAACAAACGCTATCTGCTGTACAAAAGTAAACAATAAAAAGTAAAAATAAAAGGCAATAAGCGACTAAAACATGTTAAACCACGAAATTATTAAGGTTAAAAATCGAATACGAAAAGTCTTCAATCATGCAAGCTCATTATAAAAATGCTAATGTGCGATTCGATTCATCGTAGCAATCGATGCTACAAGCTTTGCTACATTTCCTACCAAGTTTAAAAATGAAAAATAAACAGCAAAAACTAGATAACTTGTGCTAATGTTTAAATCAATTCTTATTTTTCATTCCAAACTAAATAAATAACTTACTCATGATCACTTTTACATCTTTTTTGAGGTTTCAATTTGTCACTTGTGCTAGCATGCTAATGTTTACAAATAGCAACAACACTGCTAACATGTTATCAGTAATAGAAAATGAACAAAATACATTTTATTCTACAGGCTATGCTAACAAAAAAGAGACTGGTCTCGAAAAGCGCTATATAAATAAATATTACTTACTTACTTACTTACTTACGTTTGGCTACAATAATTAAAAAGTTTTGTAAGTAAGTAGTTGGTTTAGCAGGTTCAGAGTATTTCAAGTGGAAACATCTTCACCTCAAGTATGACCTGAAATACTTCATTTGAACTTGAAGTCACAGGAGATGTTTATATGTGTCGCTTCTGCTCGTAGAAAACCATCAGCTGTTTGCAGCTTAATGATGATGTCATCGATTGGAGACGATTCTTTCTAATGTTTCCAGACTGTTTGTGTTTGACTCTCAGACTGAAGACGTGAAGCAGAGGATCTGCTGTGAGAAGAGAGAAGGATCAGAAGATGACGAGGCTTCTTCTCACAGGAAGTAGGTCAGTGGAGGAGGGCGTGGCCGCGAGTCGAGGTGTAGCGTCTCCATGAGGGGATTAAACGACAGCGACTCTACGCTCTCGGGCCAAACCTTTGTTTTGAAAGTCACGCTGCGACTGACGCTGGAAAAACACAATTTGATTTTCTGCTACGTTTGGATCCGAGATGCACTCGCTCACACTTTCGGTTCACGACTGCAGAAGATCACGGTGAAAATGTTTGGCTCGTTTTCAAGAAAAACTACAATACAATACCCTGCAAAGCACTCGTGTCGTCATCTACTTTCATCCTGAGGAAGAGTTTTGTAATAATTGTGTTATTACCTGTGCGTTTAAGGAAGTTTATCAGTGCTATTGAACAATGGTAGTGAATTTAAAATTTCAAATGTTAAAAATTTCCATATATTTTCATTGAAACGTTTTTCTTAAGTGTTTAAGTATATTTTTTAAATAATTGAATTTAATTGTTTTCTATATTGAAAGTTTGTTGACAAAGCGTACGTACTTACTTTTGATGACTCATTAAATCGAATCATTTCTCATTCATATTGAAAGGTTGGATTTTTGTTAAATAATTAGATTAATCCATTTAAGTAAGTAAGTAAGTCATTTTTATTTGTATAGCGCTTTTCCAGACCAGGGTCACAAAGCGTTTAAACAATCAAAACAATATTCAATAAAGTATATACTTTAAAGATCAAGATAAAACTGATAACACAACAGGAGTTCCAGAAAATCAAGGAAAAGCCTGAACAAATAAAAACGTCTTAAGATGTTTCTTAAAGGAGTCAGTAGACTCCATATAGTTCATTCATTTTCTACCGCTTTTTAACCTTTATCGGGGTCGCGGGGAGACTGGAGTCTATCCCAGTATCATAGGGCGAGAGGCAGGGGACACCCTGGACAGGACACCAGTCTGTCTCAGGACACACACAAAGACAGACAACCATTCACACACACACTCATACCTACGGACAATTTCCCCACACGTTCCCAATCAACCTCTGTATGTTTTTGGACTGTGGGAGGAAACCGGAGTGTCCGGAGTAAACCCACGTGACACGTGGAGAACATACAAACTCAAACACAGAAAGTTGACTTTCACATAGAGTTGGATTTCCTTATTCAAATTATTCAACAATCATTTTTCTAAATTCAATATGTTTTAATTCATGGTCTGTTAAATTCAATATAAAATGTTGCCACCAGACATTACCAACAGAGCACCGAGCTGCTTGATCCGATCTTTTCGGCCAATCATGCGCAACAACATTAGAAATAAAAACGTCAATATTATATTTAAAATTCAAGTATTCAATATTCTTTGCGTCTACTGTTCCATAGATGTTGACACTGAACAGTCTGTTGTGAGCAGCCATGTCTGTTGTGGGCAGCTGGCTTCACATCAGCGCGACTCTCTGGCACAGCGAGCGACATCAGGACGGATCCGGTGCAGATTAAAGGATCGTCGTGGCGTTACTGCTGCTGCTGTTCATCCTGAGACGGGGAGCGAGGCAACATCCTCGCCACTAGATACGTGTCGCGGGTCTGGAGGTCAGACGTCGACGCAAAAATGCTACGACGAATAAGGAGATCATTGAGATAAATTGAAGAACGAACAACAACATCATACTGTCCGTGAAGTTATTTTACCGTAATCTTTTTGGCCTTCTTGGTTGAACATGTTTAAGTCATTTTATTGCGTTTTATTTTTACTTTTTATTGTTATCTACTACTATCTACTAGCGTTTGATGTGTGTTGTTTTTACATGCTTTATAAATACATTTAGTACATAATTATACATTTATTTTAAATGATTTTGTTGTTAGCATGTTAGCATTTCAACAATAGCTGAGAAGTTAAATCCTTTCAGAAGCTCAAGAACTTCGTGACGTTGTTGAATTGAATTGAATAATTGTACAGATCGTTTCCTAGAACACGAGTTATGTTTGTGTGTGTGTTCTATTCCTCAGTAAGTTTGTTGTGGTCGAATCTTCCGTCTGTTCAAGATCACGTTTATTTATGATTTTTTTTTAAAGTTTAATCTGGAATATTTTAGTTGAACTCTTTGCAGTTAAGTAAAAATATATTTCAAGTACCAGACGTGCAACAGTCGCCGCCATCTTGTGCACGATGCACTTAAGGTTGTTTGACTTTCTTGCTCAACTTTTACCGTGTTGTGCGCCCGAGTTATTACCTGATATACAACAATATTGAAAGTGATAAAATGTGTCTTAATTACACCGATAAAAATAAATGATGACCAAGCAATATTGGGATAAAAAATGACAAAATGAGCTGCTTGGCAGAGGTCTGCACTTTCAAACCAACAACCTAAAGTGTTCATGGTCGACTAGTTTTGTGTTGTTTTCCACTACCATCGTTCGGAACACTTGCGTCTCACACACTTCAACAACAAGAACGGTACGTCCCCCATGAGGCCGGCTCACCATCACACAACACAGTCCTGGTGTATCGGCGTGAACCCTCATTAATGGGACATGAGGTCCCTATTCAGTTTCAACGGTCGGACATGTTGGATCCACGCCACCTCTTTGGGTGCTGGTGCCCCAGACATGCCCTCTCTGACACACAACCCCCCGCCTTTCTACCGTCTGCCTGGAAGTCTAGTGACTAATGGACTTTTTTTCTTGACCATAAAAAAGGAGGTTCTCGCCTCGAAATCACCTGGGAGTCGCCCCACCTGACCCGGGCCCACCCACCGCTGAGGGTTTTAAAGTCCGTGGGGGAAAAAACCACATCAGTCTTTACTCGTCAGGGTCAAAAGTCACGTCAGGGTCGTAATCAGTTGTGTTATTACTGCACACAAACACAATCGGGTTACACTAGGAAAGCGGTAGACGTCACTCGTCGAGAGTTGCTCGCTGCCAAGTGACCCAAGTTCCAGCGATATGACATCATCCAACCATTCCAGGCCAGTCGTACGTGCCTGACGAACGAGCAGAGCCGACACGGGAGGAGCTGACATTAGTTCACGCCACATTAGCGAAGCATTCCTGCCTCGGCGCTGAAAAGCACACATTCTGCTCGCGTTGGCCTTTCATGAAGAGTCGGGCCTTGGACAATGGCTCACAGGGATTTTTTTGGTCGGGACAATTTCTGCCGGAGCCCACCAGGGTGGTAGGAACCCGGGGAGGGGAGAGCGTCTGATCTTAAGTGGGCCAGCTATTTTTAGTCGTCGCAGCAGCACGATCTGCCTCCGATATAGTCTTGGACTTGTTTGATTGGGCCGGCGTGTGATTAAAGGAGGGACGAGGACGACTTTAAAAATAAAAAAGTTTCACATTATCGCTGACGACGGCAACAACTCGTGGCCTAAAAACACCAACGTTACTAGAAGTAGTTCACGGGTTGTCCTTGAAATGAAACGTAAACAAGTTGAAACACTATTGTGTTCTCGCGACACAATATTGGCCGAAAACATGGTTTTTGATTTTTACTGCCGCAACTTAAAGACCCGACAATCTAACGTCTGTCCTGGAAACGATGAAACCGCAAAGGCTTTCAACGCTTAATGGGTTTTATATTCATCATATTGGACCAAACTTATGTAGGACCAGAAGGTCTTCATAGAAATACCTGATGTAAATATCGGTAAACGGCGTAGACGTCGTGATTCACAAACAGGAAGTTCGTTTCAAGACTTTCGCTTCCACACTAACGTGTCTCCAACATTCCTCCAGTCATTGAGGGAAGCTCTCGATAAGTACTGGACTAGTTGTCTACGTGCAACCTCCAGGAAACCCACCCTTTCCTTCTCACTCTCTCGACTCTCTCTCTTCCTCATTCCATCACTTCCTACCATCAAGACGGCGGAAGCTCTGAGGCCGAGACAGCTGACGGACGATTCAGCTTCTGGATGGACATCAGAGAACGTCAGGAAATGGTTTCGCTCGTCCACGCGCTGCGAGAAGTTAATCTATCGTTTGATGAGCTAAACTCACCTGACAAGTCCAGGAAAGTTTCTTATTTTAAGGTATCGAGACATGAAGTGATGCCTGAATGACTTTATTTAACGTTTAAAAATGATTCTGCCGATGCAAATAAAGAGGAATGTCTTGACACCGGAGAGTAAACAAATGTTTTCCTCACACGATTAGCATTTTTCTCACCGTTTACGAGTCTCTCGTGGCTTTTTTAATACCTTGAAATAAAACATTTTATGGACTCGTCAGGTGAATGCGACTCCAATTTAATAGACAAACTCAAACACGTGCTTGATTTTCCGTTGTTTCAGAGCACGATGGTCACTCGACAGTTATTTAATTAAATCTTTGAATATAAGAACAGGTCCAAGAATGTCCGTAAACACATCAAATAAAAACGAAAGTAATTTCAAGGGAGGAATTAATGGAGTGAAAAAAGAGAAACTTCATTAATTTATTGAGGTTTTAACTTAACTGTGGCTTGTTGTGTGTATTTATACACAGAGTAGTTTGTCTCCGACCTTCCCTCCGTCGTTGACCAGGTGGCTCATGGACTCGGAAAGGTTTAGTCCCAAAAAAAAACCCCTCAACAAAAACAAATTGAATGTGTTTAGAGGAAATGGATCAGCCTGCTCACCTCCACTGGAACTGACCACAACCACAATTATTATTAAGTGCTTTAATAGCTCCCGGTTCACGCTGTCTCTTAAACACTTCCAGACGGCCCTTGGATTTGGGGGAGAACTTTTATGTTGTTCGTTCACAAACAAGCTTCAGTCACAGAGCGAAGGATGCTGGGATGACGTGGTCAGAGAGGGTTCATTGAGAACGCTAATGTTTCCTGAACATGGCGGAGCGTCAATATCACATCATAAACCTGGACTTTATTCACAGCCAACGACCCTCTCAGGCCGTATTGGCTTCTCGTCGCACTTTAGCAACAGATCGAAGGTGTTCCTTAAGAGGACCTCCAGGTCCGGTTAAACCTGAGGAGGAGATACCCAAAGTATTGAGGAATAAACAAGTGCGGATTCCGTTTCAATTGCCCGAGGTAGTCATTATCAGCTGCTTCATCAAGACCGGATCATTACAAAGTCTTTTCCCGGTCGGAGGATTTTCCCAGCAGCGCGAAAATCATTGTTTTTTTTTCCGACTGGTCGTCTTTCCCCCCGACAACACGAGCACGTCGCTACAGACTTACAGCGCTGCGTCCTTATCTAGGTCATCTACATGTTACCATGTCACACGTACCATCTGCTGCTACAACCATCGTACAGATGTTGACCCTCGACTTAAGGTTGTGTTCAAGGGGGGTCGGCATTAAAAGCATCAACAAGCTAACCCAGCGGGACCCTTCTTACGCATCCAACGACACTTTCACCAAGGAGGGTATGTTTTGGCCGGCGTTGGTTAAAATGTTGGTTAAGTGATTTGTTTCTGCTGGTGCGCTGTACTGCCATCTGGATCCAGAAAGGTTTTGAAGGTTGTATCTGTAACTTCCCAGCATGCAATGGAAGCACTGAAATAAATCTACATGAAATTGTTGGAAAAAATGTTTTAGAGTTGGTCGTTTTTTCACCGAAGTCATGATGGTCCCTGGTTTTATCCACTCGACCAACACTTCCTTGACTCATGGATGTCTTGTATGGTATCTTAATACAAAGTCATAAGGATTTAACTCCTTGGAGGAGGTATGTGCCATCTCAGTAATTTTCTTTTTTTTTTATTAAATCATATTCGCTTCTCCACTAGTTTATCTAGAATCACGATGATGTTTAAATGTGTGAAAGTATAAAGTTTTTACTCCTGAATAATTTGTTCAGCATCATCAGATTTAATAAATAACTATTTAAATATAGACACAATTTTAATATAATATAAATTTTACAGTCATTGCACTATCAGTTTCTTCGTCTAACAGTGAATTAATTCAGAGGTTTGCAGGGTAGCGTTAGTTAAAATAATATTATTCTATTTTAAGTGCCTATTAACTCATATTGTTGACGTTTGATGCAAGTTGTCCTAACGTTTGCTAGCATAGCATGTTGTCGCCTATATTAGCATCGAATGTGCATCAGCTACAATCTCCAAATTCAATGGATTAAAATGTTCTTCAAGCATTGTCTTTTTTAACGATACGTTTCAATCGCCTGATAAGTCACTTCGGAAAACACCGATTTGGTTTCCTTTTGTATCCGTAAACCATGATTTACAGACAAAGCTGTAAAATAAAAGTCTTTTCCACCGACGTCTGTCAGTTTGATTATAAATATCTATTAATGTCAGCGAGTGCGCCGCAGTAATATAGTGTGTATTGTTAAGCCATTAATCTTGCCTGGGTGAGAGGTCAACAGCTGCATCATAGAGCAGGGGATTGTGGGTAATGTCTGGAATTCTCCCGGCGGACCGTTATAGCCCCGGCACAGAAGGGAGAGCCCTTGAAGTGACCAGCGTCTCTTCAAAATAGCCCCGCGGTAATGTAACACTGAATCGAGCCACTGTAAAGATACGCTTACGCATCGCGAGCCTCCAGAAAGTGTGTCACGAGCACAATGACGAGCGTTTGCAACGGCCTCGCCGGGACTTCCTGTCGGCTCGCCGTCCGTCATCGTGGTGACGGTGAACACGGCGGTGATACCGACAGGTTTTAAGCTGCTTTACCGAAAACTACTCTCTGGCTTTTCCTGCATCTTAATGAGTGGACCCCCCCGCACCCCCCGGACCAGCCCTTTAATCCCGAGCGAGCGCTTCATACATGTGTAATGATCAGTCAAATATGAAAAGTGCTGAGAGCGTCGAATATTTGTATAAATATATGCAGAGTCAGAGGAACGTTTCATTAATAATAACGTTATCTCGAGTGGCTCTTGTTGCACGTGGAGGGCAAATGTGGTGCGTTTCACTGCTTCTACTGTCGCAGTGCATTATGGGAAAACTAGTTAAGGGAGTGTTTATTTACCACGTGGTCTGGAAAAGCGCTATTTAAATACAAATTACTTACTTATTAAACATAAACAAAGTATGTTGTGGAGGAGAACATTGTAGTATTGTAGTAGACAACTTTTGTAAACACAACAAAGGACGTTGTTTCGTGGCGTCAGTACACAATAAAAGAGCAATAAAAGCGATAGAAAAACACAACCTTTTCATTGAAATATTGACAATAGAAAATGATCTTAAGCTCCGCCCACTGAAAACACTCTGAAATGAATGAAATCTTGTTGACCATAACCACGCCACCTCTGCTGTTATCGGTCAAACATCGGAGGTTTGTCACCTCGCGTCATCAACCCTGTAAGTCTCCACCTCCAAGGGACTCGTTGTATAAACAAAGTGGGGCGTGATAACAGCTGGCTGGAGGAGGAGTGAAGCCATTATTACGTCATAATGGACTCTCATTTCACAATTTTAAACAATAAAGTTCTATCTATCGTAACCTCTCGTTCGCCGAGATTTCAGAGCAACTTTATAAAGTAATAAGTGTAAAACATGGTCATGATGAGGAACTTTTTACTGCATCTTGTGGAGGAAGATTCAACATTTACTACATATCACGGGAGTTGGATTTCCACATTAGTTCGATTATATATAAGATTATGGAGACCAACAGTACAAGTGAACCTCCATGTTTAATTTATGAGCTAATGATGCTAACGTTGACCTTCCATTACAGCCGCTCGAGATGTGTTTAAGGAAACTTAACAGATCCATATTTGGTGGTTCCCTTGAGTGTCCAGGAAGAGATCAATGGAATGCGTGGCTGTCCGGCCCTAACGTACACTGAAGGCAGAAGCGTGTGATCGATGAACTTCAGTTTACGTCTACGACTGAAAATACTTTTGTACCCATTACGTGTGACACTGTATCTTCCTCCCGCCATTCCTGAAGTGCCCAACATTTCCTTGAACTTCAAGGGACTGCCGAGGCAACGCTTGTATTCTGGCCCCGAAAAGGTAAAGAAATAGATCAATAATAACAACAAATAATCATCTAAGGCACAACTTAAGGCTCGTGATAACGTTCATGTTGATATCGTGACCAATAGAGATATTAATGCAATTGTAACGAGACTTCGAATATGGGTAAAACTGGAAGGAGTTTCATTTTTGAGTGTTTTGGAAAACACAGTATTGTTATCAGTCTCGTACTTCCTGGGAAATGTTTTGTGGCCCTTGACTTGGTTATAGGATCCTGGCCCCGTGTGTGAGTTTGAGACTCTTAGTCTCTAAGACCAACAAGAAGTGGGAGTTGTTAGAAGGGTGTGTATTGACGAAATCTGACATATCAGGATGCAGGTTCAACGATATATGTGTAGTATTGTCCAGTACTTGACTCTGGTGTTGTAGTATTTACAGACCACATGACTCTTGACGAAGTTGTAACTACTTTCATTTGTTTTCAAACTAGAATATGTCCAAACATCAGCTTTAAAAGCTGCTGGAGTCACTGTATCCTCTTGTCCTCAGTTGTAACTACTTTCATTTGTTTTCAAACTAGAATATGTCCAAACATCAGCTTTAAAAGCTGCTGGAGTCACTGTATCCTCTCATCCTCAGTTGTAACTGCTTTCATTTGTTTTCAAACCAAAATATGTCCAAACATCAGCTTTAAAAGCTGCTGGAGTCACTGTATCCTCTCGTCCTCAGTTGTAACTGCTTTCATTTGTTTTCAAACCAAAATATGTCCAAACATCAGCTTTAAAAGCAGCTGGAGTCACTGTATCCTCTCGTCCTCAGTTGTAACTGCTTTCATTTGTTTTCAAACCAAAATATGTCCAAACATCAGCTTTAAAAGCTGCTGGAGTCACTGTATCCTCTCGTCCTCAGTCATAGTCGGGATCTCACATGATTTAATTCTTCCTTTAATTACGGAGGATGTAAAGAGGTGTGCTGCCATCTAGTGGTTTTAAA
This sequence comes from Callionymus lyra, assembly GCF_982586985.1. NCBI lineage: Eukaryota > Metazoa > Chordata > Actinopteri > Syngnathiformes > Callionymidae > Callionymus > Callionymus lyra. The sequence continues at coordinate 5,474,050 of NC_141835.1, read as the reverse complement.
AAATAAATATTTTCATGTTAAATGTAAATAATTAACAAAATCAACTATAAACCATTAAAGAATTATGGGAACAAATACACTATGATTTGCAATAAAAACCTGAAAGAAAACAAGTACACAGTGCTGTTGAATATCGCGATATATCACCATATGGATGTTTTCTTACTCGTCACTAGACATGTTTCTACCACAACATCAGCCTCTTTCTCGCAACACGCCTGAGAGCTTCAGGGCGTTGAGAAGAACCTCTCGAGCGTCGAGAAGAACCTCTCGAGCGCTTCAAGGGAAGCATCATCACTGCTGGAGGAAGACGAGGAGCAGGTCTGGGATCAACCCGGCTGGCCTCTCTGCTACAAGCACTACTTGTGATGGACTCGAACCCAAACCTCCGAGCGACCGGCGGACGACGAGAGACGGGAGAGGGATCAGTGACCCGATCAAGTGACCTACCTGCTCCTGTGCAGGGGTGTCCCGGTGTCACTGGATGTAGTGAGTCAAGTGCAAGACAATCCTCTCAAGACAATCCTCTCAATACAGCTTTTTGGTTCCAGGCTCTACGGCAGCGCCGGGTTTTCTACGGTTTAGTCCCATTTTCAGCTTCTCCAGCTCTGAGCCCTGATCCTCTGTTCACTCCGTCTGAGTCGAGCACTGGTTTCAGCTGACGGTGCTGAGAGCAGAGCTGTTGACATTGTCCTCCCTCCCTCCCTCTCTCCCTCCCTCCCTCTCGCTCTCTCTCTCTCCCTCTCTCTCTCTCCCTTTCTCTCTCCCTCCCTCCCACCCTCTCCCCCTCCTTCTCTCTCTCTCTCTCCCTCCCTCTCTCCCTCCCTCCCTCCCTCTCCCCCTCCGTCTCTCTCTCTCCCTCCCTCCCTCCTTCTCTCTCTCTCTCTCCCTCCCTCCCTCTCTCCTTCGCTCCCTCCCTCTCTCTCTCTCTCTCTCCATCTCTCCCTCCTTCTCTCTCTCTCTCTCTCTCTCCCCCCCTCTCTCCTTCTCTCTCTCTCTCTCTCTCTCTCCCCCCCTCTCTCCTTCTCTCTCTCTCTCTCTCTTCTCTCCCTCCCTCTCTCTCTCTCTTCTCTCCCTCCCTCTCTCTCTCTCTCTCTCCTTCTCTCTCTCTCCCTCCCTCCCTCTCTACCTCCCTCTCTCTCTCTCCCTCCATCTCTCTCTCTCTCTCCCTCCATCTCTCTCTCCCTCCTTCTCTCTCTCTCCCTCCCTCCCTCTCTACCTCCCTCTCTCTCTCTCTCTCCCCCTCCATCTCTCTCTCCCTCCTTCTCTACCTCCCTCTCTCTCTCCCTCTCTCCCTCTCTCTCTCTCTAGGAGGATTTGTCTCACCCACCGGCTCTGCCTTCAGCCCCTGCATGTGACAGCATCCACGCAGATGTCAGAGCAGAGGTGACGGATTCCTGGGTGATATTAAGTAGAAATTCCGAGTGTGTTCCTACAGCAGGATTGAAGCTCTGCTGCTACAAAGGTCAGGATACGAGACGTTCTATTAGCTTCTTGGTAGAATCACAGCCGCTCAAGTCCAGAGGCATCGGTGACATCAGGGATGTCAGACCTCAATCACGTCAGCGGACAAAATCAACGAACAAATTCCACTTTTACTTATAACGTTGACATCAATAATCTTCCTTATCTTATCTTGTCTTAATCGTTCACATCTTTACGGGTCACCATAGCAACATGAACATCAATCTACGAAATGTTAAGCCGACCCAAGGAAGGTACGAAGAGGTCCAGAGGCTGATTAATTTCAATATTTGAACGAGCCACGAATAATCCCTGACCTGAATATTTAACATGTGTTTTGGACACTTTTATACCTAAAACTTTCTATTATGCTAGAATGGCTACAGTATTTGAGGCTAGTACACAGGTTAGTGTTGGGAGTGTGTATTAGCAAGAATCTGTCGATATGATGTTTATTACGGTAAAGAGGCAAAGATACGATAGTTATACTGTAGTAACAAGTATATACATGTAGTATTGTCGAGTAGAGTACAGTGTTGTAGTATTTACAGACCACACAACTCTTGACGAAGTCGTAACTGCTTTCATTTGTTTTGAAACTAAAATATGTCCAGGAGTCACTGTATCCTCTCGTCCTCAGTTGTAACTACTTTCATTTGTTTTCAAACCAAAATATGTCAAAACATCGGCTTTAAAAGCTGCTGGAGTCACTGTATCCTCTCGTCCTCAGTTGTAACTGCTTTCATTTGTTTTCAAACCAAAATATGTCCAAAAATCAGCTTTAAAAGCTGCTCGAGTCACTGTATCCTCTCGTCCTCAGTTGTAACTGCTTTCATTTGTTTTCAAACCAAAATATGTCCAAAAATCAGCTTTAAAAGCTGCTCGAGTCACTGTATCCTCTCGTCCTCAGTTGTTACTGCTTTCATTTGTTTTCAAACCAAAATATGTCAAAACATCAGCTTTAAAAGCTGCTGGAGTCACTGTATCCTCTCGTCCTCAGTTGTAGCTGCTTTCATTTGTTTTTAAACCAAAATATGTCCAAACGTCAGCTTTAAAAGCTGCTGGAGTCACTGTATCCCCTCGTCCTCAGTCGTAACTGCTTTCATTTGTTTTCAAAACAAAATATGTCAAAACATCAGCTTTAAAAGCGGCTGGAGTCACAGTATCCTCTCGTCCTCAGTCGTAACTACTTTCATTTGTTTTCAAACCAAAATATGTCAAAACATCAGCTTTAAAAGCGGCTGGAGTCACTGTATCCTCTCGTCCTCAGTCATCACCGGGATATTTTTAGGATAGTTCCTTTAGCTGCTGAGGACGTGATGACTGCTGCCATCTAGTGGCCGGAAGTTAAATTGCAAAACCAAAATGAAGGATGTTAATTTTAAATTAAAAAAGAAAAAGTATATGTAACGTATTATTGAAATATAAAAGAACTAGGATGAAAATAAAATATGACATAAAAGCCAAAGTAATCAAAGAAATAGATGAAGTTAAAAATTGATACGGTATCATAAAGTTATTCCAACTCTACCGTTAGATACTCATTAAAGATCAGAGGTGAAGGTACTTGAGAGACTTCAGTCCAGAAAAGACCTTCTTCCAACTAAGAAGCTCAGACACTGAGTGACACCTGTTCACAGGTACTCACTGACACTCCCGCCATCAGGAAGGAAAGGACTTTTATCGAGTCGAGTTCCCACCTTGCACAGGATCTCCAGCCCAGAGCAGACGCCGACCTGAGCGTGGTCAGTGGCGAGCATCACGCCCAGAGGAAGCAGCTCTTCCTGTCCAATCCTTTCGCTGCCAACGCTGAACGCCGTCACGGATGAAAACATCCAGAGCTTCCCTCGCATGTTTGAGGTGAACTCGTTGAATATTTAATCGTGATAATAATCGAGTTCTGCAACCGTGACGATACGACGGGGCGCCGAGTGCAAGCTTGAGGTTTGTCGTGGACGTTTCACAAGTGAAGATGAGAGAGGTTAAAGGTCAACTATTGATCGGGTTTGTCGCCCTCCATCAATGTCTGCCGCGTCAACATGTTTACCGACAACAAAACTGTCGATACCGTTCATCGACTCTTCAAAACGACATGTTTTAACAGGTATTTATTCTAAATATGTTTATGGAAATATAACAGTACTTTGTTGACAACGTTCATTTAGCATTTCTTTTTTTACTAGATCGGTTTTCAACTAATAATTTACTTTTTTCTAAACTAACTAATCCAGTAGTAATCCAAGTAATCTAGTAAGTAATCTAAGTAATCTAGTAGTCTAAAGGGGGTTAAATTAACTAGCTAGCTAGTTCTTTTTAGCTAGCTAGTTGTTTTAAGATAGCTAGTTGTTTTTAGCTAGCTAGTTGTTTTTAGATAGCTAGCTGTTTTTAGCTAGCTAGTTGTTTTTAGCTAGATAGTTGTTTTTAGCTAGCTAGTTGTTTTTAGCTAGCTAGTTGTTTTTAGATAGCTATTTGTTTTTAGCTAGATAGTTGTTTTTAGCTAGCTAGTTGTTTTTAGATAGCTAGCTGTTTTTAGCTAGATAGTTGTTTTTAGCTAGCTAGTTGTTTTTAGCTAGCTAGTTGTTTTTAGATAGCTAGCTGTTTTTAGCTAGCTAGTTGTTTTTAGCTAGATAGTTGTTTTTAGCTAGCTAGTTGTTTTTAGCTAGCTAGTTGTTTTTAGATAGCTAGCTGTTTTTAGCTAGATAGTTGTTTTTAGATAGCTAGCTGTTTTTAGCTAGATAGTTGTTTTTAGATAGCTAGTTGTTTTTAGCTAGATAGTTGTTTTTGATAGCTAGTTGTTTTTAGCTAGCTAGTTGTTTTTAGATAGCTAGTTGTTTTTAGCTAGATAGTTGTTTTTAGCTAGCTAGTTGTTTTAAGCTAGATAGTTGTTTTTAGCTAGCTAGTTGTTTTTAGATAGCTAGTTGTTTTTAGCTAGCTAGTTGTTTTTAGATAGCTAGCTGTTTTTAGCTAGCTAGTTGTTTTTAGATAGCTAGTTGTTTTTAGCTAGATAGTTGTTTTTAGATAGCTAGTTGTTTTTAGCTAGCTAGTTATTTTTAGATAGCTAGTTGTTTTTAGCTAGATAGTTGTTTTTAGCTAGATAGTTGTTTTTAGCTAGCTAGTTGTTTTTTAGCTAGCAGAGTTTTTGAATGCTGAAGCAAAGTAAGCAAGTAATATCCTTGTTTTTTACAATTTTTTAATGCTCTGTAAGCTGGGATCAGATTTATCTTCCTTTATTATTCCAACATTCAGGAAATCTTTATTTTAGTTATTTTAGTAGAACATACGCAAATAAGGACATACGTACTGTATGTAATACAGAAATTATAACAAAAACAATGATAAATAAAGATAATAATTAAACATAAAAAACAAATGTAACAATAACTAAATAAAGACTTGACGTTTTGTCGGCGTAAATATTTAAACACCAGTTCTCACAGTTCAAACTTCAGACAGAATCTCCTCCAACATTGAGTGACACGAGTCAACAGTGATTCTGCAGCTTGTTTGTCTCCTGCTGGTCATAATGGCACATTCTTGAAGGATCCCTCAGGAAGCATCGGATCCAGAGTCACTGTAGGGTCTCAGTGTTATGACGTCCATTCCTTAATGTTGACGTTAACTCGTGAACCACTGCTGCCGTTCAAGTGACCTCTTGACCCCAACACTAGTTGCATGTTGTTGCGAAATGTTAAGAATATCGTCCTGAGATCTTGACTCGTAGATCTTCTATGTTCCCGAACATATGGTTTCAAACGACAGAAGCGAAGTCAGTCTCATTTAAACGGTAGAATTTAACATTTAAAACGTTGAAACTTTTTTTTTAAGCATTAATTCTTTATGCTATTCTATTTTTTTTATAATTAAATTTAATAATTCTTATTTTGAAAGGTCGAATTTTAAAAAATGATAAATGTTCCAAATTCATGCCATTTTTTTTTTTAGAGATTCATATTTTAAATCCAATAATTAAAACATAACTATTATACCAACACGTTTTTGTACTCAATTTTAAAGGCTACAAATAAAAAAAGTTAAATGAAATATATATTTTTTTAATTACTAGAATTAGACATTTGTATTAAAAACATTCATGGTGTCACTATTATATCAATACTTTATTAAATTTAAAAAGCTGCAAATTAAAAAAGTTAAATAAATATTTTTGTAGTTTTGAAAATTAGAATATTAAACTCTTTGTGTTAAAAATAAAAATAAATTATTTTTTAATTAAATGAATAGAAATACAAAACAAATTCAACCTTTGAATCTATAAATGATTGATTTTAATTATTAAAAATATATTTAAATAAAAAAATGCTTTAACAAAATTTAAAAAAATTACATTTCAAATGTTAAATTCAACCACTGATGAAGGATCCGTAAGAATCTCTTTTCACAAGTGGAATCTTCACCACCTTCACCTGTCCAGCAGTTGAACGTACGCCGGGCTAATGCTTCGCTAACGTTGGATCCGCGTTGGACGACGCCGCGACCGCTCGAGGTGGTCTCGCGGCTCATAAACCCTGCTCTCGCATGGATGGCGGGCGAGCGCGTCGACAGACCAAGAAAGACTGCGAGTCAGCGTCAAGAGTGTTGAAATCCGCAGACGTTGGCGCGCGAAAGTCCGTCTGAAATACACATTAGTGGCGAGAGTCGTCGTCCCAGAGCCGGCGGCCGCGGCGCTAACATGGCAAACAATCGCGACTCATTGTCGGCGTATTATTTGAGCGGCTCTTTTGTTGCTCCCGTCCAGGTTGGTGTTTTGCTCCGAGCCAGGAATTCCTTGTGACAGCACTTTGCACACAAACATTTCTTTCATGCCTGCACGAGATAAATCGTCAGGGAGGGAAAAAAAAAAAAAAAAAAAAAACCCGACGCTGCACAAAGCCCGGAACGCCCGACAGCATAAACACTGGGCCAGAGTTTGATACGCGATTGTGCGTCTATGAATCAAGATATTCATCTAATCCTTCCTCAGACGAGTCTTTATCTTGTGAGCAGGAGCCAACAGCAACAAATCAGGTCCTTCTCACCTCCATTGTCAGCCCGGCGCTCCGATAAACTCCTGCGACTTCCTCCACCATTGAGGCTAAACGTGCTCTTGTACCGACTAAAGTGCTTTTTTTTTTTCGGGAGGGCGTTTTGTAAACGTCTCTCAAAGGCTCCTTTGTCCGAGAGGCAGACCGGGCCGGGTCAGAGGTCGCCCGGCCGCTTGCTCCCGCGTTACCACTCCCGTCTGAGTCATGTTTGGACGGTGGTTTGACTCGAGTCGGGCGGACGGTCCCTCTTGATCAGCTGAGACACGAGCCTGGTTAATAATCCCATCATTTCACAAGCCAGGAAACTACCCGCGGTTGAGTCACAGTCATCAGTCGTCACGAGTCAAACCACTTCCTGTACGGCAACTTGTGTCAAACTCCGGTTCTTTTGTGATACCGATCGGAATTCTATCAAAACATGCTGCGTCTTTCGGTGCCAAGTTTCGGTGTCAGAACTTCTTCATTGATGTTTTTCATTCGGATATTGTTTGTTGTTTATTAATTTATCTCAAGAAACAAGTTAAAATAAACCAAATTACAAAAGTGTCATTTTTCTTTTTCCTAGAACTGATCTTATAGATAAATAAATTGTTTAAAAAAAAGTATAATTCAGTAACCGGTAGTGAAGGAACCGAATTTCAATGATTCCTAGTCGCTGGTTATACAAGTTACTCAGTGATTCTGTGTTTATTGAGGTCAAAGGTTTCAGTGAGATTCATGAACAAAGAATCAACGATTCAAAGTCATGCATCGGATTAGTGTTAGAATCAAGGTTTGATATTTACAGAGTACAGATGAATGGAAGGATAGAAGGATGGATGGATGGATGGATGCAAAGATAGATGTTTGGAATGATATAAAGATGGATGGATGGATGGAATGATGGATGCAAAGATAGATGTTTGGAAGGATATAAGGATGGATGGATGCAAAGATAGATGTTTGGAATGATATAAATATGGATGATGGATGGAATGATGGATGCAAAGAGAGATGTTTGGAATGATATAAAGATGGATGGATGGATGGAATGATGGATGCAAAGATAGATGTTTGGAAGGATAATTGGACAGACGGGCGGAAGGAATGAGGGATGGAAAGATGAATGTTTGGAAGGATGGACAGATGGACGGACTGATGGATGTAAAGATAATATTAGGAAGGCTTTATGGATAGATGAACGGCAGGGATGGATGGATGGATGGCTGAATGGATAAATAGATGGATGGATTGATGTTTGGAAGGATATATGGATGGATGGATGGATGGATGGATGGATGGATGTTTGGAAGGATATATGGATGGATAAATGCTTGGAAGGATGGATGGATAAATGGATGGAAGGATGAATGGATAAATAGATGGATGGATTAATGGATATATGGATGGATAAATAGATGGATGGATGGATATATGGATGGATGAATGGATGAATGGATAAATAGATGGATAGATGGATAAATAGATGGATGGATGGATATATGGATGGATGAATGGATAAATAGAAGGATGGCTGGATATATGGATGGATGAATGGATAAATAGATGGATGGATGGATGAATGGATAAATAGAAGGATGGATGGATATATGGATGGATGAATGGATAAATAGAAGGATGGATGGATGAATGAATGGATAAATAGAAGGATGAATGGATATATGGATGGATGAATGGATAAATAGAAGGATGGATGGATGAATGGATAAATAGAAGGATGGATGGATATATGGATGGATGATTGGATAAATAGATGGATGGATGGATGAATGGATAAATAGAAGGATGGATGGATATATGGATGGATGAATGGATAAATAGAAGGATGGATGGATATATGGATGGATGAATGGATAAACAGATGGATGGATGGATGAATGGATAAATGGAAGGATGGATGGATATATGGATGGATGAAGGGATAAATAGAAGGATGGATGGATATATGGATGGATGAATGGATAAATAGAAGGATGGATGGATATATGGATGGATGAAGGGATAAATAGAAGGATGGATGGATATATGGATGGATGAATGGATAAATAGAAGGATGGATGGATATATGGATGGATGAATGGATAAATAGAAGGATGGATGGATATATGGATGGATGAATGGATAAATAGAAGGATGGATGGATATATGGATGGATGAATGGATAAATAGAAGGATGGATGGATATATGGATGGATGAATGGATAAATAGATGGATGGATGGATAAATGATATAAAGTTCACCACTGAATGACTAGACCAGCTAACTTGGCAAGTATAGCCTTGAGTTTCAAAACAAAAAGTCATTTATAAAGTTTCGATGTCGCGTTAATAGCTGGGACGGTTCAGTTTAATGGAACTTATGTTACTTCCATGAAAGAAAATAAAAATGTTCCCTGCTCGAGACCTTGGCTCCTGCAATACAAAGGTTTGAGTTACGACATCTTCTGTATTCGGTGGGAAAGGAATCTTAAGTCTTAAGATCAAACTCCTTCAAGGGAAGTTAAAGTCACAATGACTGTGTGGAGTCGACGACCGATAAGGATGTTCTGCCCGTTTATTCAGATGGAACGTTGAAGACACGAGAGCAGTCGTGCGGCGGTTAACCATGGTCTGGGTCTGGACCCTCTGGTGGGAACCAAACGTCTACTTGAGACTTTGGAAAAAATGAGATTCATGACTTGTGGTGCACGACTTAATTAAACGACGAGTCAGCACATCTTTAATTCACCGCTCGGTCATTCCTGGAGGCAAGAGATCGGGACTTGTTGATCGCGAGCGAAACGAAAACAAACCACAGCATGAATATTAAAGCAGGTGCAACCAAGAGTTCCAGAAGAAGAAAGAGACGCTTGTTCTTCTCCAGATGCTTCTTTCTCCTTATATCGGATTGATTTTGGCCAGAAGTGAACTTTTCTGCGACAGATGGTAAAACCTCAGGAGACGTTTATGGCAGGTCTGCCTTCCACACTGGAGGAGAACAAGCACCGAGTGCACCGAACTGTGTCCGGTTCCTTCTCCGGTGACCGGGAACCCTTGAGCAAGTCATCTGTGAACCTGCAGGTGAGCGAGTGTGTCTCATGTCTCTGAGGTAACGGAATGTAAAAGTGAAAGTAAACCCCCCGGGACAGTCTTGACCGTCACACTGCAGGAAACATCTGGAAGTCGTCTGCGAAGAAAGAGACCCCCAACCAACAGGTGCCGTGTGTCTGTGGCCGTGGCCTCCTGACCTCTGGTTTTGACCTCTGACCTCTTGTTATAATGATCGAGGGGAACTCCTCGAACCCCGGCGTCAAGCGAAGCAGATCAAGAGTCGTGATTACGTCGCTACAACAATCCACCGTCGCTCTGAAGGCGTCCAGACAAAAATCCTCGCTCTGAAGATTTTTATCGCCGAGCGAAGGAAGTGGTTCCACTAAAAATAGCGTCTTCTCAGAAGCCCATGTTGAAATATTTAAGCAGCTCAGCAGAAGAATCCTCAGATCTGACTCAACACTCTCTTTGTTTTCTGTCCAGAAACAACAGACAAACGTTCGTCCGAGTGGTTCGACCTCTTCCCTCGAAGCACACCAGCCTCATGTTCCCTCCATGAGGGTCACGCAGGTTACGCTGACTCACCAGACCCTCTGCCCAGATGAGGCTCCCCAGTGTTCGCCCGGGGGGCCCCTGTTTGACGGACAGTTACTTGGATGAAGTGTGCTGGGTTTCCTGACAGTCTGTGAGGGTTCTTTATGTCCCGCCTGCCCCTGATCAGGCACATGAACACGTCATGTTGAACAAACGACTGTTTAAAAGCAAATCAAAGATCAATATTTCATCATAAAAGACCTTCTTAAAAAGTTTCTAAACCCTGTGAGAGTCGAGCCCGGTTCAGGGTTTGTCCGATACTAGTGGAGCTCAACAACTTTTCTAGAGAATGAAGCTACTTATATATATATATATATATATATATATATTTCAAAATAATAGCAATGTTTGTAAAATTGTCAATCGAAGTTGTTTCCATTGTCTTTGTTGAGTATAATTTTGGGCAAATTAAATGAGAACGAGTGAGTGTTAGCTTTACATTTACTGATTGACTTTTATTTTGAAAAGAAAATTGTCGTAGAAAAGTTTCCGTATTTGGTTTTATCTTTCTTTTTTAAATTTGTTTCATTAAACTTTACTTTTCCAAGAAAATGAAAAAGAAAAAAAGTTCTTCCTAACCTAAATGTTGTAATCTTTAAATTATCTTTAATTCATATATTCAATAAAGGATGATATTATTGTATGTTTATCTTTGTATCTTTTTCTTTGCGTCATTTCCTTTGATCTATGTTCTTTGTATTTGCACTTTGTCATCTCTTGCACTTTGTTATTTAATTTGCACTTTGTCATTTCATTTGCTCTTTGTTCTTTATATTTGCACTTTGACATCCCTTGCACTTTTTTCTTTATATTTGCACTTTGTCATCCCTTGAGGTTTGTCCTTTATATATGCACTTTGTCATCCCTTGCAAGTTGTTCTTTTGTTTGCACTGTCATCCCTTGCACGTTGTTCTTTTGTTTGCACTTTGTCATCCCTTGCATTATGTTCTTTATATTTACACTTTGTCATCCCTTGAGGTTTGGCCTTTATATATGCACTTTGTCATCCCTTGCAAGTTGTTCTTTTGTTTGCACTTTGTCATCCCTTGCACTTTGTTCTTTATATTTTCACTTTGTCATCCCTTGCTCTTTGTTCTTTATATTTGCACATTGTCATCCCTTGCACGTTGCTCTTTACATTTGCACTTTGTTCTTGCGTTTATGAAACTATCGTCTGCTGTGAACTAGAAACCCAGTTTCCCTAAAGAAGATCTCCAGAGGAATCAATAATGTCTAATCTAATCTAATCTAATTTATGGTAGATTTGAAAAACTGGAAAACGCAGACATTTGACACATTTCAACATTTTTTTTCTACAATATTTCTAACAAACAAGCTGATTCTTTAAATTTTTAGGTTGAACAAGCAAATTATCGGTCTTCTTTCTTTCCTCTAATTTTGAGTGCGAATACACAAGTGTACTGTTAAAAAACGCTGGTGAATACAAACTATTTTAACTACACATCTTCAACTTCTACAACAAGGTACGACGACTCTTGTTATATGGAAATATGTAAATGTTTTCATGTCGTATGATCCACGTCCTCGTACGGCAGCAGAACATGTGCTCAGCAGGATTTTAAAGTCCGGTCCAGCAGCTGCAGTCGTCGCTGACGGACAAATTCAATTCAAGGACGACACCAAAGTGCTCGTGAGCAATTTGCATCACAAATTTCTCGCAGGAAGAGTAAATCAAAACCTGCGGCGATTTGTCCAGGAGAAGATTGTTATCGACCTCCAGCCACTGATGATTTTCTGCTCGTCACCATCTCTATCTTCGCCGAAAACATGAAGCAGATGTTGACGGAACAAAAGATCTGATCAAACAAATCTGGTTCTGCTGCTCACGACCAACACACGCTGTAACCATTACACGCTTATTAAGTTAAACGCTCGCTTTGATTGTTGTTCCGTCGCGGAAGGAAAAAAAAAAAAAATGTGGGTCAGCGTTTGTTCAACTTTCAATCTGGGTTTTTTCCTTCTAGGAACCGTGACACGTTCTCGAGCCAGGGTGAGGAACGGCCTTCTGCGAGACGTGACCCGGGAGTAATACCTCGGATGCAAACACTTAACGTCGCTCGCACAATAGTCGGGCTTGTTTGGATTGACGGAGACAGGAAGGCAGAAGTGTGTGCGAAGAGATTTGCTTCTTCCAGTCGACTTATGAGAGCAAACAAACGGGTCGTGACAGGGATCCTGGTCCGAACATCACCACCAGCCACGTTAGCGTCGAGCTAATGCGTCTCCAAAACTCCCGTTCGCTGAACTTTTATCCTGGTAGTCATCCCTTGCACTTTTTCTTTATATTTGCACTTTGTCATCCCTTGCACGTTGTTCTTTATATTTGCACTTAGTCATCCCTTGCACTTTGTTCTTTATATTTGCACTTTGTCATCCCTTGCACTTTGTTCTTTATATTTGCACTTTGTCATCCCTTGCACTTTGTTCTTTATATTTGCACTTTGTCATCCCTTGCACTTTGTTCTTTATATTTGCACTTTGTCATCCCTTGCCGTTGTTCTTTATATTTGCACTTTGTCATCCCTTGCACGTTGTTCTTTATATTTGCACTTTGTCATCCCTTGCACGTTGTTCTTTATATTTGCACTTTGTCATCCCTTGCCGTTGTTCTTTATATTTGCACTTTGTCATCCCTTGCCGTTGTTCTTTATATTTGCACTTTGTCATCCCTTGCACGTTGTTCTTTATATTTGCACTTTGTCATCCCTTGCACGTTGTTCTTTATATTTGCACTTTGTCAACCCTTGCACGTTGCTCTTTATATTTGCACTTTGTTCTTGTTTTTATGAAGCTATGGTCTGCTGTGAACTGGAATCCCAGTTTCCCTAAAGAAGATCTCGAGAGGGATCAATAAAGTCTGTCTAATTTAATCTAATCTAATTTAAGGTAGATTTGCAAAACTGGAAAACGCAGACATCACGAACATCACCACGAGCCACGGCGCGAGGAACGTTAGCGGCGAGCTAATGCGTTTCCAAAACACCCGTTCGCTGAACTTTTATCCTGGAAGATTTAACAACGAACACAAAAGATCATTCACTCGTCTTCCTTCGACACCAATTTACGAGGCGGTCGAGATAAAAACAGACGCCAGCGGAGAGAACTCGCTCTTATCAGAAGATTCTGTGGTTCTTGGCCGGACGCCGCCGCGAAGGATAATCATGTTTCACTTTCTCGTAAAGATGTCCTTGTTTTACGAGTCCAACTGACCAGGAACGAACCGTTTAATACGCAATTAAGGGACTGGAGTTTACGTGGAGAGATTAGGGAGGAGGATCCACTTCTGCTGGTCCAGGAGCCGGAGAAGTTCTGGCCCCCGACGTCTGGGATGAGCTTGGCAAAGTTTACACACAACGAAGAACCACGTCAATCCTATTAAGGGATCTAAACCGGTGGATCCAGCATGTTCGGGTCAATTACACTGTAATGAGCTTCGGGACCAGGTCCATCTCTCGCCCCCCCCACGGTCTCTCCTCCAGGTCTGAGCTCATGCTGGTCGGCCAGGTTGCCACGGTGACCGGCTACAAATAATGACGCGAGGTCGTAAAAAAAAAAAGAAGAACTTTCTTTATCTGTTGAAGTGAAGCAGCTTGACTGGACACTTTGTTTTGACAGAGAGAACCTAACGGGCTGGAGAACAAAAAGGGGGTTTGATTCATATCGATGATGACATCCAGCGTTAAGTAGTCGTTCTGAGTATTCATGGAGATATTCAAACCTGGTGCTGATACCTTCACTTCAATACTGGTTCCTGAACGATACTTATATACCAAATATATAAGATCAATTCTTACAAAAGGAAATCGACATTACACGCCTGGACTATGAATAAAGCTTTTCTATTCTATTCTATTGTAACAGTTTGTTTTCATGTCTAAACAAGAAGGATGTGTCTCGCCTGCAGTTCATACAAAACTCGAGAATTCTGAGCCGCTCTAGTAGAAGAACTCACATTCCTCCGATCCTTAAAATTCTTCACTGGCTTCCAGTTTCTTTCAGGATCAACTTTAAAATTCTGGTTCTTACTTTCAGATCTATTCATGGTCAGACCTTCCATCACTGATCTGATCCAGACTTACTCTCTCTCTCTGAGCTCTGAGGTCTGTGGATCAGAATCAACTGATGGTTCCTGGACACGGTTCAGGACCAGAGGAGAGAAATCCTTCCAGACTTTTGCTCCTAAGCTTTGGAACGATCTCTGTGTTTGATGATCTACTGACTCCTTCAAGAAACATCTGTGTTTGATGATCTACTGACTCCTTCAAGAAACATCTGTGTTTGATGATCTACTGACTCCTTCAAGAAACATCTGTGTTTGATGATCTACTGACTCCTTCGAGAAACATCTGAAGACATTTTTATTTGTTCAGGCTTTTAATGATTTTCTGGAACTCTTGTGTTGTTCTCAGTGTTATCTTGACCTTTAAAGAATATACTTTATTGAGTATTGTTTTGATTGTTTAAGCGCTTTGTGACCCTGGTCTAGAAAAGCGCTATATAAATACAAATTACTTACTTACATTTTAAGCCCCGACCACTGAAAACGCATTGATTTTTATATAGTTATTATTTTAGGATATATATAGATATTCAACAGCACTATATGATTTTGTTGTTAAATTTTGACCTTTCAAATCATGTTCTAAATAATAAACAATAATATTATTTTGTTTAACATAGATCTCTTTATACATTTAGCAGAGATTTAAACTTAGTGATTGACGGCGGCCGTCATTACGTCTTCAGCAGTTAGAGGAACAATAAAATCCCGAAAAGGTCCCCGTGACTGTGGACGAGAGGATACATTCGAGTCCAACAGCTTCTGAAGCTGATGTTTGAGGACTTTTTCATTCCAAATATTCAACCCCAAAAAAAGGGAAACAATCACAAGTTGTCGGTGAAACTGAGTGTCTGCAAAAATAGTTACGAAAATGACACTTTTTTTGAAAATCTTCTTCTGTTTCCAAGTGTTTCTATAGTGATCTGAATATATCAGGATTAGATGAATGAATCACTACAGAACATCTACAGCAACCACTCTGGGTACCAGGACTTGAAGCTTGTTTATTGAAGCGACGCAAAAGTACCGAAGATCAGAATCTATCCCTGTGAATGAGAGCTACATCAGAGGACCACATGCTTTAGAAAATACTCATTGGATTCATCTCATTCGTTCAGTATCTCTCGTGGGTTTTTGACGGATGATGTCACGAACTTTGACAAACAACATCCTGGTCGGCTGCTGCACAGGCATTTATCGTGGGGTCATTCCAGCTTCCTCCGCTGCGTATTTGTTTACCCCCACACTTCCTGAATGCTGATGGAAGATAAAGTCTCCATTTATAATCAGGGGAGGAAGAAAAACAAGTGGCTCCAACAAACGGGGGGGGGGGAGAAGGTGGGTTACTACGGTCGCCACGGTAACCGACACCGGAGAGGGGGTCACCTGACGTCCACGTGTGATATGTACCATGAGGGAGCAATGACGTGTAAATCAGAGACAAGTTCTTCAGCAGTTCCTTTTCTCCGTCATTTTACCATCTGCTGGACTTTTACGAACGCAGCACCTGGATTTCACCTTCGGGATTCTGACCAGGAGGTCAGGCGGAGAAGAAGCCTCGTGGGCGAGAGAGAAAGGAATGATTTAAAAGAGGAGAAGGTGGATAGAAACGGGGGGTGAATATGGGAGTTCTGTACAAGCGTCGGACATGCCTTTGAAGAGCGAACCTGAGTGAGATCAATCTGCTGCTTTTCAAGGATATAACGGAGAAGAAAAAAGAAAAAAAGGCCCCATTTCAACAACCTCTCCAGAGACAAGCTCCCATTCATCCTCGCGCTCAATGCCTCGGTTGTTGTCGACCACGACCGTTTGTCACTCGGCGAAAGAGAGCGCTCAGAGAAGACGGCCGAAGGATCCGTGGCTCGGGTCCACCGTTCCGATCGGTGCCGTCGAAACCAAGTTACCAGACATAACCCCCGTCTCTCGCTCGCTCTGGAAAGATTACAGCACAGGTCGGATGATGCAGTCGCAGGGAAAACCTCAAAAAACACCGTTAAAGTGGCAGAACCTCGTGTCTCTTTAGAAGATCCGCCATAAAGTCAGCGGATGATTTAAGAATGTGAGAGAAGATACGGCTTTTAATCGAATTATACGAAACTATAAACACAGGTTTGGAGAAGCATTTGGTTTTAATTTATCCGATTCATTTTGTCTTTATTTAGCCGCAGACTTTTCATTGAAATGGAGGATTTTAGAGCCTTTTACTAAGGGGTGTGTCGTGGCAAGAATCTGGTGTTACGATACATGGAGATTCATTTGTACGATATATCGCGATACTATCGAAATATTAACATTGGTTTATTGAATTCAAGCAGAGGGATCTTTATTTGTATTGAGACGTGATACATGTGAAATCAATTGAATATTTAATGTTTACTGATAATTAAGCAATACCATAAAGTGCTTAATCGTGAAATGCAATGTTCAAGTGTATCGATATTTTCTTAAACCCCTACTTGGAATTTGTACGTGTCTAAGGTCAGGTATCGAACCTCTGAACTTTTGTGAAATGCTTCCGGTTTGTACCGAGTATTAAAACGAAAGTTAAATTTCGGTACCAACACGTGGTCAACACATGATTAATTTGTCACTTGTTAGCAAATGTTCTTTTGGTAAGTATTTGAAAGTATTTTTCATGTATTTTTCCTGTAATAAAATACCTTGACGTTGAAATGTTAAAAGACAGATATGTTCTGTACTTTGTAATGTTATTTTCTTTCCCTTAGAATCGATTTGGTGACATTGGTTTCTAAAAGAGTTTTGTGCAGGTATACAAATGAAGGTGTTGTGTTGTACATTTTTGATGACCGCCTGGTCTTCGGTGTGGCACAGTTTTGGTAGAAAGAGAAATTTTGCCGATCCAAGTCACTTCCATATATCTGATTTACTGATTTTTATTATTTGATTTACAAAATGTGTAACTATTTTAATGTGTAACCCTAAGATTTAATGGAATCTAGGTCTGCTCGAAATCTCTTAGTACAAGTGGGATCTGACCAACAACCACAGAATGTGCAGTACTTGTAATAACCCCAATACTCTAGAACACAGGTGTCAAACTGGTCCAGAAAAGGGCCGAGACGGTGCAGGTTTTGGATCCAACCATTCAGGCACATATAGTTGAACCAATCAGGCGTCTGGATACAGTAATCAATTGATTGTCAGTCAGGTGTTGCTTGTTTAAGCCGACACCTGATTGGTTAACTCATGTGTGCTTGACTGGTTGGAACAAAAACCTGCACCGTTTCCTGGACCTTTTTGACACCCCTGCTCTAGAAGATATTGTCAGAAACAAACCTCCCCAGTGAAGGAGGAAACAAAGAAGATGCACCACTAGAATGAGACAGTTTAAGCTCTTCAAAAAATACTTTTCTTGTTAGACCGTCCTCCGCCTGAGTTTGACACCTCCACCAGCTAAAGCAGGGGTAGGGAACCTGGTCCAGAAAGAGCCGCAGTGGGTGCAGGTTTTCGTTCCAACCATTCAAGAGGACACTTTTATCCAATCAGGTGTCTTAGGAGTGTAATCAGTTGATTGTCAGTCTGGTGTTGCTTGTTCAGCTGAAACCTCATTGGTTAAACTGTACATGCTTGATCGGTTGGAACAAAAACCTGCACCCACTGCGGCTCTTTCTGGACCAGGTTCCCTACCCCTGAGCTAAAGAAAACCTACTACACTCTGACTCAGGGGTCTCTGGCCTGCGACTCATAAGTAGATACTATTACAAGTTTCTTTGTCGCCGCACAGACTCGGATCTCCTGCTTCGGAGAAGATCAAGCTGCGAGAATGAACCCGAGTTACTGCGAGGACGTCCGTGGAGACAAATGGACGCCGTGGACTTCTCCGGCTCACACGACCAGAGGAAATCTGCCAGCGCCGCCACCACCAGGGGATGCTGGGAGAAGTGGCTCGGCAAGCTCCGCTTCTGGAGGACCCCGGGGGAAAAGCCAGTGCAGAGAGCGAGGAACTCTCACGGACCTTCACGACATTTTCCCACCATTAAACACACGAGCAGGGAGAGGACGCTCGTGCATGAGGAGGCGGGGAGCTCGGATCACGCTATGCCAAATCAGATGTTTGTGGATGCGCCTCACGGAAAAACACTCATTTGTCTTCACACAAACACGGAATCAACTCACGGAACTGTAACCTGTGAGTAACCCTGACGGAGCGGCGCAGCGGGGCGTGCTCTTAGAGACTCCACAGGACGACTCCCCATCGCACACACTTCATTGGTTAATGACCTCATTAGGGTAATCTGTTTTCAGCGCCGTCCACGGGTACAAAACCATCTGCTAGGAATTAAGACGGGGTGTCCGGCCACGGAGGACATCTGGATCGGTACCGAGGAGGCCAATTCACTGGTGATTTACTATGGGAGGCAAACAAAAACACTTTCTGTCCAACATAAGTGCAACTTTTGGTTAGTCAACAATTGGTTGGGGCATTATGGGGACATGTTAGTACATTATGGGGACGTGTGAGTGCATTATGTGGACATGTTGGTGCATTATGGGGACATGTTAGTACATTATGGGGACGTGTGAGTGCATTATGTGGACATGTTGGTGCATTATGGGGACATGTTAGTACATTATGGGGACGTGTGCGTGCATTACGGGGACATGTGAGTGCATTATGGGGACGTGTGAGTGCATTATGGGGATGTGTGCGTGCATTATGGGGACGTGTGAGTGCATTATGGGGACATGTGTGTGCATTATGGGGATGTGTGCGTGCATTATGGGAACATGTGAGTGCATTATGGGGACATGTGAGTGCATTATGGGGACATGCGAGTGCATTATGGGGATGTGTGCGTGCATTATGGGAACATGTGAGTGCATTATGGGGACATTATAGGGACGTGTGAGTGTATTATGGGGACATGTGAGTGCATTATGGGGACATGTGAGTGCATTATGGGGATGTGTGCGTGCATTATGGGGACGTGTGAGTGCATTATGGGGACATGTGTGTGAGTTATGGGGACATGTGAGTGCATTATGGGGACATGTGAGTGAGTTATGGGGACGTGTGCGTGCATTATGGGGACATGTGAGTGCATTATAGGGACATGTGAGTGCATTATGGGGACGTGTGAGTGCATTACTGGGACATGTGCGTGCATTATGGGGATGTGTGCGTGCATTATGGGGACGTATGAGTGCATTATGGGGACATGTGAGTGCATTATGGGGACGTGTGAGTGCATTATGGGGACATGTGAGTGCATTATGGGGATGTGTGCGTGCATTATTGGGACGTGTGCGTGCATTATGGGGACATGTGCGTGCATTATGGGGATGTATGAGTGCATTATGGGGACATGTGAGTGCATTATGGGGATGTGTGCGTGCATTATTGGGACGTGTGCGTGCATTATGGGGACGTGTGAGTGCATTATGGGGACGTGTCCTGTTACTTCTTTAAAAAATATATTCTTAAAAATCTATTTTATTTATCAACATTTATTTTATATTTATAATTCAGTTCATCTTTTTTTAGCATTTGAAAAATCTTGGATATCGATGAGATGGAAGCTGTGTTCTGGAGCTCGCTTGCACAACAATAGCAGTGTTTTCTTTAAGACAGTCCTGATGGTAAACTATGTTCAACACTTCCTGGAAACTTCATTTAGTTTTTTAGGTAAAGTTATCTTAATTTGTAGGTTAGTTTCAGTCAGGATTACTTTCCTTAACAAGCTCTTCTTCGTCGTCATTGACTTCACTGAAACTGAAAACCTAAAAATCCCATAATGACCAGCAAAGACGTTCAAGGTCTTAAGGCACCAGTGTTGATGTCAGGACGATTTAATCTAAAACAAACCCTACGACAGGCGAACAAAGCCACTTCTCAATGGGAGCAGCCAGGCAGCTAAGCAAGGTCAAAGGTCGGCCTCCCAAAATATCAGCGCCCTCTATTTTCAATAACAACACGGGTTCTCCTTCAGACTTCTTCTCCCAGGGTGATCTCACGAGTCAAAGTCGCACAAAAAGCCTCGATGAAGTGACGACAACAGCGGCGAAGTCGCACTGACTTTTCATCCGGAGAAAAGTCTCCAAACTTCCTTTTATAGAAGCGAGAGACGCTGCTGTAAATAAGAGGCAGGAATGCAGAAAAGGGAGAAAATAAACATCCATTATCTACGTCCAGCTGCGTCGCTGAGACTCCAGGCCTGAGAGATGATGTCACTTCATCTCCAGTCCATCGGATTCAAATCACGGACGTATCTCAGACCTGAACATCAACCTTCGGATTTAAACAAAGTCAAACCTCAGCATTTTTTAAATACTATCAACAACTTCTGTGGAGTTTTACTACGAAGCATCACAGAGTAATACTATGAGGCGTCAAAGTGTAATACTCTGAAGCCTCACGGAGTAATACTACGAAGCCTCACAGAGTAATACTATGAGGCGTCAAAGTGTAATACTCTGAAGCCTCACGGAGTAATACTACGAAGCCTCACAGAGTAATACTATGAGGCGTCAAAGTGTAATACTCTGAAGCCTCACGGAGTAATACTACGAAGCCTCACAGAGTAATACTATGAGGCGTCAAAGTGTAATACTCTGAAGCCTCACGGAGTAATACTACGAAGCCTCACAGAGTAATACTACGAAGCATCACAGAGTAATACTATGAGGCGTCAAAGTGTAATACTCCGAAAGCTCACGGAGTAATACTACGAAGCCTCACGGAGTAATACTACGAAGCCTCACAGAGTTTTACTACGAAGCATCACAGAGTAATACTATGAGGCGTCAAAGTGTAATACTCTGAAGCCTCATGGAGTAATACTACGAAGCCTCACAGAGTAATACTACGAAGCATCACAGAGTAATACTATGAGGCGTCAAAGTGTAATACTCTGAAGCCTCACGGAGTAATACTACGAAGCCTCACAGAGTAATACTACGAAGCATCACAGAGTAATACTATGAGGCGTCAAAGTGTAATACTCTGAAGACTTATGGAGTAATACTACGAAGCCTCACAGAGTTTTACTACGAAGCATCACAGAGTAATACTATGAGGCATCAAAGTGTAATACTCCGAAAGCTCACGGAGTAATACTACGAAGCCTCACGGAGTAATACTACAAAGCCTCACAGAGTAATACTACGAAGCATCACAGAGTAATACTATGAGGCATCAAAGTGTAATACTCCAAAAGCTCACGGAGTAATACTACGAAGCCTCACAGAGTAATACTACGTATCCTCACGGACTGATACAAAAAAGCCTCCCTGAGCAATACTTTGAATCCTCATGGTGTAATACTACACAGCCTCACTGAGTAATACTACGAAGCCTGCTGGAGCAATACTTTGAATCCTCATAGAGTTATACTACAAAGCTCTGCTTAGTAATACTTCCATCCTTGCAGTGTAATACTACAAAGCCTTGCAGATTAATACTAGGAATACTAGCGGGGAATACAACGAAGCCTCCTGGAATGCTTGTGGAGTAATACTACAACACCTTGCATAGTAATACTATGAAGCTTTACGGAGTAATAATATGAATCCTCTTGGAGTAATACTACAAAGCTTTACGTAGTGATACCTCTAATTTTGCAGTGTAATACTATGAATCCTCATGGACGAATACTCAGAGCAAAGCAGTAATGCAAAGCCTTGAGGAGTAATACTACTAAGCTACATGGAGTAATACTGCAAATAATCACTGTAATACTTCAGAGCCTCACACATAAAATCAGTTCAAGGTCTGTAAGTAGAACCAGAATAAATACAAGAGGAACATAGGATTTAAGGCACACTGTCATTTTTACAGAAAATATAAGTACTTGAAAAGCCCAGTATGGTCTGAAAACTACAGTATTTTACATCCTCTGGTTAATTAATGGGCTGCAGGAAAAACACAGATACTCTGTTTGATTTGATTGAGTATTTAGAGTATTGAGTATTTAGAGCAGATCTTGTTCATGGACAGTGGATGAGATAAGATAAGACTCGATGAGATAAGATAAGACTCGATGAAGGCACGACCCTCGGACATGCCTGCCTTCGCTCAGATCCCACCTCTGGTCAGAACCTCCAGATGCCGGGTCGGACGCACACGAGCAGATCCAGGTCTCGGCCCAACAAGTCCATTACGAGACGAGTAAGAGGAAACCTGTCGCCGACGTTGACGCACCAGAGGTTCCATAAACGCTTCCATATGTTGCTCCAGATCCCACGTGAAAGAGACGCTTTGTGCTCGGCGAGGTGGACGCGTGCACGACCACCCTCCCCTGACGGACCCCGGACCCTTCTCACTGGCTCGGGGGGTAATTTTAGAACCAGCGCCGGGGGGCAGAGAGACGAGAGGGGCTTCAGTCGCTTCAACCCTCCGTCCTGCAATATTTTGACTGGATCTAATTGCCTGTGACGACGCGCAGACAGAACCACCAGAGACTTATTGTCTGAGGGTGTTGACGGTGAAGCAGGGAGACAATAGTGCCGAAGATATTATATTGTTGGCTCTTAACTTAAGTGACGTCAAGTGTCTTCGCTTTCATCAGCCTGTTGCTACTGTTTATCACCGTTTTATAGTAAGTAAACGAACCAGTGTTTCAAATACAAACATTTTATAATCAAACAATTTTCTACTACAATCAATGAAATTTTCAACTAAAATCAAACCATTTTCAACTATAATCAAACTATTTTCAACTTTAATCAAACAATTTTCAACTATAATCAAACAATTTTCAACTATAATCAAACAATTTTCAACTATAATCAAACTATTTTCAATTATAATCAAACTATTTTCAACTATAATAACACTATTTTCAACTTTAATCAAACTATTTTCAACTTTAATCAAACTATTTTCAACTATAATCAAACAATTTTCAACTATAATCAAACAATTTTCAACCAAAATCAAACAATTTTCAACCATAATCAAACAATTTTCAACCAAAATCAAACAATTTTCAACCAAAATCAAACAATTTTCAACTATAATCAAACAATTTTCAACTATAATCAAACAATTTTCAACTATAATCAAACAATTTTCAACTAAAATCAAACAATTTTCAACTATAATCAAACAATTTTCAACTAAAATCAAACAATTTTCAACTATAATCAAACAATTTTCAACTAAAATCAAACAATTTTCAACTAAAATCAAACAATTTTCAACTATAATCAAACAATTTTCAACTAAAATCAAACAATTTTCAACTATAATCAAACAATTTTCAACTAAAATCAAACTATTTTCAACTATAATCAAACAATTTTCAACTATAATCAAACAATTTTCAATTATAATCAAACAATTTTCAACTATAATCAAACAATTTTCAACTATAATCAAACAATTTTCAACTAAAATCAAACAATTTTCAACTAAAATCAAACCATTTTCAACTATAATCAAACAATTTTCAACTTTAATCAAACAATTTTCAACTATAATCAAACAATTTTCAACCAAAATCAAACAATTTTCAACCAAAATCAAACAATTTTAAACTAAAATCAAACAATTTTCAACTATAATCAAACAATTTTCAACTATAATCAAACAATTTTCAACTATAATCAAACAATTTTCAACTATAATCAACAATTTTCAACTATAATCAAACAATTTTCAACTATAATCAAACAATTTTCAACTATAATCAAACAATTTTCAACTATAATCAACAATTTTCAACTATAATCAAACAATTTTCAACTTTAATCCTAGTCAATGGTGTTTTTTTTACGCAGGCAGATATTTTCTGAATTAGCTCATAGAAGGTCGACAGTAACTTTCTCTGGTATTTTCCGCGGCGGCGGCGTGAGCTAGCATACGCGGCGGAGAAAGAAGCAGGGCTGGTGAAAGAAGTTTCCTGTAGTATTTGTTTCATAGATCCCTCTGGACGTGTAGCTTTTTCCCTCTCAAGAAAAAAACTCTGACACTTGACCTGTGGATGTTGGTCGAAGGAAATTATTTTAAAGTAGTGTTTTACACAAACCGCGCAGTAAAGCGGGACAATTACACAGCGAGGATTGTCTTGAAGAATTTGAAAAAGCCGTAAACCTGCGAATGTGGACCCGGGTCGTTTATAGCGGGAGCTGGATGGCGGTCCGATGCCAGGGCTCTTTGGCACGACCTGGCATTCCTGCCACGCTGTAGTTCCGCCGCCGCTCAGGTGCTTCCCAGCGGAGAACAAGTTTACTACTGTGCGAGCGAAACCAACCGCAGCCACCAGCAGTCGCCACCAGTTGACTTTAGATTTGCAAATATAAAAGTTTTGAATCAAGGCTGTGATTGTACACTTGTGTATGTTTTTTATTCAGCTCACAAAATGATATATTCAGCTCACGATACGATGTATTCAGCTCACGATACGATATATTCAGCTCACGATACGATATATTCAGCTCACGATACGATATATTCAGCTCACGATACGATATATTCAGCTCACGATACGATATATTCAGCTCAAGATACGATATATTCAGCTCACGATACGATGTATTCAGCTCACGATACGATATATTCAGCTCACGATACGATATATTCAGCTCACGATACGATATATTCAGCTCACGATACGATGTATTCAGCTCACGATACGATATATTCAGCTCAAGATACGATATATTCAGCTCACGATACGATATATTCAGCTCACGATACGATATATTCAGCTCACGATACGATATATTCAGCTCACGATACGATATATTCAGCTCATGATGCGATATATTCAGCTCACGATACGATATATTCAGCTCACGATACGATATATTCAGCTCACGGTACGATATATTCAGCTCACGATACGATATATTCAGCTCACGATATGATATATTCACCTCACGGTACGATATATTCAGCTCACGATACGATATATTCAGCTCACGATGCGATATATTCAGCTCACGATACGATATATTCAGCTCATGACACGATATATTCAGGTCACGATACGATATATTCAGCTCACGATACGATATATTCAGCTCACGATACGATATATTCAGCTCACGATACGATGTATTCAGCTCACGATACGATATATTCAGCTCAAGATACGATATATTCAGCTCACGATACGATATATTCAGCTCACGATACGATATATTCAGCTCACGATACGATATATTCAGCTCACGATACAATATATTCAGCTCATGATGCGATATATTCAGCTCACGATACGATATATTCAGCTCACGATACGATATATTCAGCTCACGGTACGATATATTCAGCTCACGATACGATATATTCAGCTCACGATATGATATATTCACCTCACGGTACGATATATTCAGCTCACGATACGATATATTCAGCTCACGATGCGATATATTCAGCTCACGATACGATATATTCAGCTCATGACACGATATATTCAGGTCACGATACGATATATTCAGGTCACGATACGATATATTCAGCTCACGGTACGATATATTCAGCTCACGGTACGATATATTCAGCTGACGGTACGATATATTCAGCTCACGATACGATATATTCAGCTCAAGATACGATATATTCAGCTCACGATACGATATATTCACCTCACGATACGATATATTCACCTCACGATACGATATATTCAGCTCACGATACGATATATTCAGCTCACGATACGATATATTCAGCTCACGATATGATATATTCAGCTCACGATACGATATATTCAGCTCACGATACAATATATTCAGCTCACGATACAATATATTCAGCTCACGATACGATATATTCAGCTCACGATACGATATATTCAGCTCACGATACGATATATTCAGCTCACGATACGATATATTCAGCTCACGATACGATATATTCAGCTCACGATACGATATATTCGGCTCACGATACGATATATTCAACTCACGATACGATATATTCAGCTCACGATACGATATATTCAGCTCACGATACGGTATATTCAGCTCATGATACGATATATTCAGTCACGATACGATATATTCAGCTCACGATACGATATATTCAGCTCACGATACGATATATTCAGCTCATATATACGTCCAATCAGCTTTAAAAGATGTTGAAGTCACTGTATCCTCTCGTCCTCGGTCATTGTCGGGATCTCGCTGGATCTCATTGTTCCTTCAGCTGCGGACGATTTAATAACCGCCGCCATCTAGAGGCCGAAAATGTAATTTGCATTTATCTCAATAATCCTGATGATCAGAGTAGATTCATCTTCATGTTTACTATGGATGTCGACAATAAAACAGAGACTTCCATAAGAACTGATTGAAAGACAAAATCGGAATTTCCGTCCTTTAAATAAAGAACTAAGAACCAAAAATATTGAAACTTTGATCTCAAGAAGCCTCTGGTCTTAAAGTCCTTGGAGGAGGTTTGTGACTTAATCTAACCTAAATCTGATCCGACATGTAGAAAACAAACAACAGATAAGATAAGAAACGTTGGTTCCTTCATTCACTGAACATGCAAATGACTCAAGACTCGTCACAATAAACTGACGCTGAGGACAGAAAATACTCAGTAAAGTTGGATTCGTGGCTCAAGTTCAAGATCGGTCGTCAGTGACTTGAGGGTTTAAAGTATCAAACTCACTAGGAAGGAGGATTTCAATGGTCTCAGAAGAGGTGGGGGGGCTTGGTGAGCAGCCACAACAATGTCTGGAGGGGGATTATGTCCTGAGTGCGACTCACAGATGCCTTTGTACCGGTGCCAGCGAGTACGTGGTCGTCGTGGTCGTAAGAAAGAGTCGACTTCATGGAAAGCTGCTACAAGTACTGAGTGAGATAAGGGGGTCTTAAACGCTCGGCCATCCTGCCCACCGCCGTGTTGACAAGAACCGGGAGCCAAACCAGCAAAACGTCTTCTAGTCTGGAACAAAGACTTCTTCAGTGCGGCCGTGAAGCCGAGACCCTCGGCCCACGTGTGGTCCGCCGGCTACCTGGTAACGGCCGCCCCGAGCAACTTTTCCAGTCGTCCTTCCGCCCCCTGAGCACAACCCAAAACGTTGACATCCTCTGCTGAGTCGGCAGAGGTCGAGCCAGAAGCACTGAGCGAGTCCCAGCCTTGTTGCTCTTGGATGGGATTCCCTTCCCACTTCTGAACACACACAGGTTTGCTTGTCAAGGATGCTGGACGTCGGTGAAAAATATGGCTTCAGCAGCTGCGGATTCAGTCGACAGACCAGTATCCTCCGCTCGTATGATTTTGACATGACTGCAGCTTAGAGCGTATTAAGGGATCAGTGGATTGTACTTGTGCTCGGACATGGACGACCCGGAACGACACAAGGATTTTCAATAAATCAATCCATCACCGACCATTAGCTTGATGCGGGAGATCTTCCGGCGACAATCGGTCACGAGAAGAGTCGTTCGCCTCCCGAGATAAACACTTGGTTGGACTCCTTCCAGAACCGTTCAGATCACTGCGGCTGATCCCGCTCTGGCAGCGAGTCTCGGTCCAGGAGGTGGACTGGAGCAGATGCTCCGAGCTCCTTGAAGCAGTGCTGAGCTAATGATGTGGCGTCGCTGCCAGATGTGCCGATAAAACCGCCCGGCGACCCGACTTCTGACCCGACTTCTGACCCGACTTCTGACCCGACGTGTGACCGGATCGTGGTCGGACCCACGTTAACGTTAATAAGTCTTTAAACTTTAGCTCCGAGGACTGGATGGTCGTCCAAGACATCAAGGCCGCTCACTTCGCCTCCGCGACACTAACTTATTCATTTTTGTGTTCCGATCAAACATCCAGCCTCTAGATGGCAGCAGTCGTTACGGAACAATCCTGGGAGATACCAGTGATGACTGAGGACAGGAGGATACAATCGACACCAGCAGCTTCTAAAGTTGATGTTTTGTCCTTGAGTTCTATTAATTCAACCAAAATCACAATATGCCGCAAAAATTTCGTGTCCCCGAAAAAAAAACTATCAGAAAAACGTGGAAGTGTATTGAAATATATCGCATGGTGAGCTCAGCAGTATAATTTGACAATATTACTCTATAGAAAAAAGGCATATTATATTTTGATGGTTACGCTGGAAAATATGTTTGTTTATTGGATCATGTTTGACAAATATTAACTAAAAATGTCCGGTTTTATGTGACAAATATGACGAGAGACAACTTTATTTCTGCTTTTTTTTGTCAATCCTTATTCTTTCGTATTTAATGTCAGTTTATACCATGAAGTTATCGTACTTTGTATCAGCTATGGCTACAGTAGCATTAAAAAGAAACATATTCTCCAAAATATTTTCTTCAAAACTTCAATTTGTTGTTTCATACAAAACAAAAATATTGAATTAAATATTCTTGTCCATTGATGGCTTATTTCTTCAAAACATCACAGGGAAACGTACACTTGTAAAATGCTGTATAAAAAATGTAAAACAGATTGAGAAAAAAAAAAGGGAAAGAAATTGGTTAAATAAATATTTATGGATCAGTTTCTCACTGACTTAACAAAGATTTAAATCATCTCTTTCTTTCATCCTTCTTTATATTTGAGGCAAAAACAAAAAAGTATAAGTAAAAAGTTTTACTAAATTAATCTTTTTTCATCATCCTTTAAGATAATATCTTGTGGACAAAGTTTTAATTCAGTATTTATATAAGTAAGTCAGTAAGTAATTTGTATTTATAGAGATTTTCTAGATCAGGGTCACAAAGCGCTTAAACAATCAAAACAATACTCAACACAATATATACTTAAAAGATCAAGATAACACACAGGAGTTCCAGAAAATCAAGGAAAAGCCTGCAAGAATAAAAAAAATGTCTTAAGATATACAACCATTTAAACTCCACTACTATAAACACAGCGTAACTTCATATTTAACCCAAATAAAAACAACAATACACCTTTAAAAACTACATTTAATTCCTGGTCATCAGCGGGGAAACAGCGCCCCCTGTGGACACTGATTCCAGTCCACGGTCTCGTATTGAGGTCAAACGATCCGAGCATCACGAACGCAGACGCAGTGGTCAGTGGCACACACCGGGGATCCGAACCGACGACCCACAACCACACGTGAACCAACATAAACCCCGAGGATGGATGGAATAAGAAACGACAGCGGCCATGTTGCTCAGTGACATTGTTGTATAAAAAAAGATCATGTGTGTGTGTGTGTGTGACAGTCGCGTCACCACATGTCGATACGTTCAGATTCCAGATCGATTTAATTGACAAATCGGTGTTTATGGCTGAGAACAGGCCGGTGTGCGCGTGCTCGTCGTGCATCACGAGCACGAACCGAACCCACGTCACACGACAGTGAAGAACATCTCGAGCTTCTGAGGATCACGTCACGATGGTTCGAGCTTCGATCCGATCCGAGCCCGAACCGTCGCTCGGTGGTCGGACTCTCACGCGCACACGCTCGACTCACCCTCGCGAGGTCTGGAGCCGAGAAACAGAAGGAGAAGGAAAATAAAATTAAAAAAAGGCTGGAAAATAAAAAATAAAAAATAATCCCGAGAGTTGGTGAGTCTCAGAGAAGATGTTGGTCCAGAGAAGCTCGTTCAGCGAGTGACAGTCAAGCAGGAGGACAGTCGTGAAAACGGCAGCTCCACGCCTCCTCCTTAAAGCTACCGCACTGACGGCGTGTGTGCGCGTGCGTGTGAGCGGCACACACCAGCGTGAACGAGTCCAAATGATACGACGTTTAATAATAATAATCATTTACAAACTCCCAAGAAAATGGTTGAAAACGAAGCGTTTTGGTTATTTTTCATCAAGAAAATGTCTTGTGTAAAATTATTCTACATTGAATTAGTAAAACAAAGCATTTAGAAAAAAATAATCATTGAAAAATCGATATCTATAAATATTTTTGTATATCTTTGTATCCTTTGTTATTTTTTTCTTTGATCTATGTTCTTTATCTTAAGACTTAGATTGTATCATCTTGTTCTTTCTCTTTATTTCTCTTTGTTCTTGTTCTTACTTTATTTTTATTTATTTTTATAAATAATTGCTGTATTGCTGTGGCTATTTGGAGAAAAAAACAAATTACCAAAGAATCAATAAAGTTCTACCTCACCTCATTTAGATTTTTAACATATTTATTCAAAACATTTTCAACTAATCTTTAATACATTTCTTGTCTACTTTATGTGTCAAACAAAGGTACATTTTTGTCCTTTTCTTCTTTGAATTGATTTTAATAAAGAAAAAAAAATTGGTATTGAATGTGATGACGACTGTTTCATTTGTTTCCATATTTATAAAAATGTATAAATAACAAAGCACTAGGCTTAACATACTTATTGAAAAATCTTTGTTTTTGAAAAATTGCACATTATATTCAAAACATTTTGAACTAATTCTTTCATTCATTCTTTGTCTATTTTATGTGTCAAACAAAGGTACATTTTTGTCTTTTTCTTCTATGAATTGATTTTAATAAAGAGAAAACGTTAAAAATGTTTATTCAAATGTATTTTTGCTAATCTTTAATACATTTTTTGTTTATTTTATTTGTCTTAAAAACAAAGGCACATTTTTCTCTTTTCTTCTTTGAATTTTAATAAATAGAAACAAAGGCTTGACATATTTATTGAAAAATCTTTAGTTTTTAAACATGTTTTACTCATCATTAAAACATTTATTCACCGTTTTCTGTCTTTAAAAAAATATATTTATCTTTGTCATTTTTTTCTAGGTACCAAGAAATTAATAAATATAGAGTACTTGACTTGAATTAGCATAATCTTAGAAAATATATTTACTAATCTTTTCTTTTTTAAGTATGAATGTATGTTTATTCTTTTTCTTGTAAAGAACTTCCATGTTGAATTAAAACAACAAACCACAGAATTTTTACTTACTAAATTTTGCAATAAAAGCATGTTTAAGCTTAATTTTTATGTTTTACTTTGAAATTATCTTAAAATATTCATGAATATTTCATGTTATAATTGAACTTCTATTTAATTGATGTCGATAAATCATGTTGGAAAAACTCAACTGTTCCGAAGTAAAATACATGTTGACAAAAATGTATTTATATAAATAAATGAAAGTACATTTTATTTTATGAAAATCATCATTTTTGTCTACCATCCCATAATGCTCAGAGACCCAAACCGTCACAGGGGCCAAGGTTTCAAGGAAGTACAAGTTTGATTAAACATTTTTTTAAGTTCTGATCGTATCTGCTGAGAGAAAAGGTTCATGTGTCAACAATAAATGTTGCGGTTTAGGATTTCGACATGTTTCTCCGTCAGAGTGTAAACAATAGAAACACAACGTCCTGTAAAAAAGAACGACAAACAACTCTTGAAACTGGTCCTACAGCTTCGGCTGCTCAGAGATTAATCCCCTGAAATATGAAGAACCGGCGCGAGCGCCTTGTTTTCATCTGCTCGCCGCACATAATCCTCCATTAATTGCAGGTTCTGGGCCTGGACTCTGACCCGGGCTCACACACGGACATCAATACTAATTCCCAGGGTTTGAGGCTGAAACCAACCCCGCTGTGACGGCCTGTGAGCTAAAGCTGCCCCAGGACCCCGACCCGTGAGCCGCCTTTAGTCCCGACTGTTCCTTTCTCAAGTGCCCTCAGTGGCCCCCAAGGTCTCTGCTGGGATCAGGACTGATCATGGTCAACTCTGGTAACTAGTCTCCCGCCACACAACTGCAAGTGTTCAACTACCACACATTTCCACACTTCATTGAGCCTTCATTGAAAACACACTAGCAAATATTTCCCCAACACTGAAGCAAATATCACCCCAACACTGAAGCAAATATCACCCTAACACACTAGCAAATATCACCCCAACACAGAAGCAAATAACACCCTAACACACTAGCAAATATTTCCCCCAACACAGAAGCAAATATCACCCCAACATTGAAGCAAATATCACCCCAACACTGAAGCAAATAACACCCCAACACAGAAGCAAATATCACCCCAACATTGAAGCAAATATCACCCCAACACTGAAGCAAATAACACCCCAACACAGAAGCAAATAACACCCCAACATAGATTCAAATAACACACCAACACAGAAGCAAATAACACCCCAACACAGAAGCAAATAACACCCCAACACAGAGGCAAATAACACCCAAACATAGAGGCAAATAACACCCCAACCCACTAGCAAATAACACCCCAACATAGATTCAAATAACACCCAACACAGAAGCAAATAACACCCCAAAACAGAAACAAATGCCACTCCAACACAGAACCAAATAACACCCGAAAACAGAAACAAATGTCACCCCAACATAGAAGCAAATAACACCCCAACACAGAAGCAAATAACATCCCCGACACAGAAACAAATTCCACCCCGACACAGGAGAAAATAACATCCCCAACAGAGAAACAAATTCCATCCCGACACAGAAACAAATTCCACCCCGACATAGAAGCAAATAACATCCCCAACAAAGAAACAAATTCCACCCCGACACAGAAGCAAATAACATCCCCAACAAAGAAACAAATTCCACCCCGACACAGAAACAAATTCCACCCCGACATAGAAGCAAATAACATCCCCAACAAAGAAACAAATTCCACCCCGACACAGAAGCAAAAAACATCCCCAACAAAGAAACAAATTCCACCCCGACACAGAAACAAATTCCACCCCGACACAGAAGCAAATAACATCCCCAACAAAGAAACAAATTCCATCCCGACACAGAAACAAATTCCACCCCGACACAGGAGAAAATAACACCCTAACAAAGAAATACACACACACAGAACCACCCCAACAAAGAATCACAAAAACAAAACGACAGAATCCCAACAAAACCAACAAAGAAGTAGAAACACCCACAAAATACCCCAACTCAGACACACAACTCTGTTAAAGCTGCAAAGATGAATTTTAACTGATATTGAAAAGGATCACAAGCTTCACAATACATTACATTCATTCGTTATATTGATTTAATGCTTAATTCAAGTTTTGTGCCAATCCAAGATAAAGATCAAAGATAATTCAAGCAATAAATACTATCAAGATAGTAACTGTTAGACTTTCAAGTCCACATTTAGCAGTAACTAGCATCATGTGTCAGAAACACACAACTTTTGAGCACAACACAACCGTCTGGTGGCTTGGCCTGTCACACACCAGTCCAGGACGTTATCCAGAGGAAGCCGGCGCTTCTCTCCTGAGAGAGAAAACCAGCCATTAATCTCGTAAAATTGACCAAACCAGAGAGAGGACTAATGTTTAATCCAGAGCAGATTGTATATCATAGAGCGGGGGGTTATGACGGTGTCGCACAGTGACACTCCATCAGTCCTTTTAAACTTTTAAACCCAACAAACTCTGAAGGCATTTGAAAAGTACATACCTTTAGCGTCACGGCGAGCTTCTGTCTGCAGGAGTCCAGGCTGGGGTGCCAAAGAGAGACGTGAGTGACATCACAAACATTACTTTATGATGTCACAAACATTACTTTATGTTACACAAACATTACTTTATGATGTCACAAACATTACTTTATGATGTCACAAACATTACTTTATGATGTCACAAACATTACTTTATGATGTCACAAACATTACTAGTAGAAGAACTCACATTTCTCCGATCCCTAAAACACAAAATTCCGGTTCTTACTTTCAGATCTAGTCATGGTCAGACCTTCCATCAGTAGATTCTGATCCAGACTTACACCCCAGCTCGGGCTCTGAGGTCTGTGGATCAGAATCTACTGATGGTTCCTGAACTTCAGGACCAGAGGAGAGAAATCCTTCCAGACTGTTGCTCCTAAGCTTTGGAACCATCTCTGTGTTTGATGATCTACTGACTCCTTCAAGAAACATCTATGTTTGATGATCTACTGACTCCTTCAAGAAACATCTGTGTTTGATGATCTACTGACTCCTTCAAGAAACATCTGTGTTTGATGATCTACTGACTCCTTCAAGAAACATCTGTGTTTGATGATCTACTGACTCCTTCAAGAAACATCTGTGTTTGATGATCTACTGACTCCTTCAAGAAACATCTGTGTTTGATGATCTACTGACTCCTTCAAGAAACATCTGAAGACACTTTTATTTGTGCTTTTGTGATGATTTTCTGGGACTCCTGTGTTTGTCTTATGTGTCTTGACCTATTAAATATATAATTAAATTGTGTTTTGTTTATTGTTTTTTGATTATTAAAGCACTTTGTGACCCTGGTCTAGAAAGTAACCATTACTGAGTTACTTACGTACTACTTAGAGATGTTGTGAGAAGGACCCGGGAGAGACTTGGAGTAGATCTTCTCCGTTGAAGTTGAAGAGTCTCTGATGAGAATTTTTCGCTGGTGAGGCGTTCAGGGCCCGTCCCACTGGTCGCAGACGTTTAAATTTCTGTAGTTTCTAATCTGTTTTTGATGATTTCTGTCGTCCATCAACTCTCGTGCGAGTCTGCGATGACTCTGTGAACATCAAGAGTCGATAATAATGTTCCAATTGTAAGAAATCCACTTTTGAAAACCGGCACGAAAGCCATTAGTGGACACAGAAGTCAGAAGTATTGATTCTGGACGCTCAAATGAAACCGCGTGCAGCCTGATGGTTGTTGATAGATAAAGCATAACAACGTCACGATCCAGCGTCTGAACACGCCGCTGATGTCAGCATGACCTAAATATCCATCTTTTCGGATCAATATCCGAGCCCGCGTTGCCTCGGAAACACCCCCGTTGAACTTTTCCCGCTCGCAGCGTGCCGCTGATCCAATGAGACTGGATGTCTGAAGCATTATGTAACCCGGTGGTCAACTGCAATAACACTTGTATTAAGAACTGGTGTTCAAGTCTTCTGTGCGGTTTGCAGCCAATCACATTCCCCCGGCAGCCCCCGGGCCAATCGTTTTTGGCTTCTTGCGGCGCGACACATCCCGGGGTTGACCAGGGGTGAGGCCGGGCCCCGCCGGGTGTGGAGCGGCCCCGACACCGTCTCTGAAATGGGACTTCGCAGGCGACCGAGCGCGAGCTATCCGCTCCACTGGAATCTGGAATCATCGGCGCGTGCAGGAATCTGACGGAATCTCTGGCGTCGAATTCCCGCTCAACTGGTTACATTCACGGGCAGGACGGGCCCAGAAAGAACCCGGCGTTCTGACCGATCACCTGGCCTGTGTCGGGGGTTTTGGGACAGAAAGTTGGCACCAAGTGACATCACCGGGCCTGGGAGTAGAAAAGGGATCTTCTGCCAACACACACACACACACACGCACACACACACAGTATCATCCAGAATTGATGGCCTCTCCAGATGCAAATATTCATCATGTGCTCCTACAGTTCTCATTTCACATCCATCTATTTTTCCCTCCATTACAATGCGCCTGATCCGTCCTCTCCTGCTACTCTTACATTAATGGGAATTCCATTCTTGGTGGAGTTCACGAGAGTCGAGCAGGTCACGACGTCGGTTCCGTTCCGAAGTGTTTTCATGGCAGACGTTGACCGGATCCTCTCCTGATCAGGGACCAGACCGACCACACGGGGATGGTCAGGAATCGAGGGTTTTTCTGGAAGAACCACAAATTAAGTGAGGGAAGATTTTCGGTAAACAAAGAACAATCCGGAGACGTTTCGAGGACATGGATCGAGAGGTTGGACCTGGACCTTACGGACTGGACCTGGGACGGAGCTAATCTGGAGGAAAACTTGCTTGAGTGTGAAATCAATAGAACATCTGACGTGTCTTTAATCACACAATAATGACTTTTCAACAAAATCGTCTCTAGAGGTTTAGACGGTAAGCAAGTCATTTATATTTATATAGCGCTTTTCTAGACCAGAAAAAAAATACTGAAAAAATATATACTAAAAAGATCAAGATAACACCAAGAAAAACACAGGAGTTCCAGAAATCAAGAAAAAACACAAATAAAAGTGTCTTGAGATGTTTCTTGAAGGAGTCAGTAGATCATCAAACACAGATGTTTCTTGAAGGAGTCAGTAGATCATCAAACACAGATGTTTCTTGAAGGAGTCAGTAGATCATCAAACACAGATGTTTCTTGAAGGAGTCAGTAGATCATCAAACACAGATGTTTCTTGAAGGAGTCAGTAGATCATCAAACACAGATGTTTCTTGAAGGAGTCAGTAGATCATCAAACACAGATGTTTCTTGAAGGAGTCAGTAGATCATCAAACACAGATGTTTCTTGAAGGAGTCAGTAGATCATCAAACACAGATGTTTCTTGAAGGAGTCAGTAGATCATCAAACACAGATGTTTCTTGAAGGAGTCAGTAGATCATCAAACACACATGTTTCTTGAAGGAGTCAGTAGATCATCAAACACACATGTTTCTTGAAGGAGTCAGTAGATCATCAAACACACATGTTTCTTGAAGGAGTCAGTAGATCATCAAACACAGATGTTTCTTGAAGGAGTCAGTAGATCATCAAACACAGATGTTTCTTGAAGGAGTCAGTAGATCATCAAACACACATGTTTCTTGAAGGAGTCAGTAGATCATCAAACACACATGTTTCTTGAAGGAGTCAGTAGATCATCAAACACAGATGTTTCTTGAAGGAGTCAGTAGATCATCAAACACAGAGATGGTTCCAAAGCTTAGGAGCAACTGTCTGGAAGGATTTCTCTCCTCTGGTCCGGAAGTTCAGGAACCATCAGTAGATTCTGATCCACAGACCTCAGAGCCCGAGCTGGCGTGTAAGTCTGGATCAGATCACTGATGGAAGGTCTGACCATGAATAGATCTGAAAGTAAGAACTAGAATTTTAAAGTTGATCCTGAAAGAAACTGGAAGCCAGTGAAGAGTTTTAAGGATCGGAGAAATGTGAGTTCTTCTACTAGAGCGGCTCAGAATTCTGGCTGCAGAGTTTTGTATGAACTGCAGGCGAGACGATCCTTCTTGTTAAGACATGAAAACAAACTGTTACAATAGTCCAGGCGAGAAGAAACAAACGCATGGATTACAAGCTCCAGATCATGTTCCGACAACATTTTCATAAGTTTAGAGATTTTTCTCAGTTGAAGGAAACAGTTTCTGGTCAGTTTCCTGCAGTGATTCTTAATCATGTTTCACTCATGAGACCAAGATAATGTTGGAAGAAACCAGAGTAGTTTATTGTGTATTCAGTGTGTATTATATGAACCTCTCAAAGAGCTAGAGATTCTCTGGAGATTCTATAAAGTCGCATATAGATGTAGCATTAAATATATTCAATAAAATTGAATTTCGATGTTTAAATTATGCCCTCGATGGAGGTGACATTGGTCAAACACTGGCAGGAGCCAAGGCCGTAAGCAACATCATTTTATATGATGTGTTTTTGGTCGTGTGATTGGATATGTTAACCTCTACCACGCAATGGATTTTACCCAATGAAACTAAAAGAGAAGGAAATACTCTACATGCTATACTTGCTAGCATAGCTAGTCCACAACAATGCTAGCTGCAGTTATTATAAGGTGACATTTACCACCAGCTAACTCTTCTTGTCTCGCTACCTTTGTATGTTTGGTAGATCAGAAAAATTGTAAATCTTATTAACTCTTAACTTAATGATGGGAAACATTGATCGTTTGAATGTTTTTAATAGAGACAGAATAGAACAATTTAAGATTAGATAAGATAAACTTTATTGATATCTCTTGAGGTCTCCTTTGAGGAACAAGAACGAAGTGTAATAGAAAGAAAGAACAAGATGATACAATCTAAGTCTAAAGATAAAGATAAAGAACATAGATCAAAGACTAATAACAAAGACAAAGGATACAAAGATTAACATAGAATAGAATCATATTTTCACTTTTGCCCCCGAATTCAGAATTAAACAATCTAATAGAAAGAGGAATGAATGAGTCCTTGAG
This sequence comes from Callionymus lyra, assembly GCF_982586985.1. Lineage (NCBI taxonomy): Eukaryota > Metazoa > Chordata > Actinopteri > Syngnathiformes > Callionymidae > Callionymus > Callionymus lyra. Next base: position 5,436,003 of record NC_141835.1, on the reverse strand, counting down.
TCTATTAGTGTTGCATCATGGGAGGAGCATTCGTGCTGCTTCTCTGCTCACTGATGACAGTGTTGAGAGGATGATGTCATCATCATGATGGACAGTAGTTTGTCCAGTGATCTCCTCTCTTGTCACCAGTGAGTCCAGCTTCGACCACAGAACTCCTGGTCAACCTCTTGACACTTGGACACATTCCTACCCCAACACACCCCAGCATCAAACACTGGCCACCACAGACTGGTAGAACATGTCGTTTCCTGCATATGTTCTATGATCGGAGCCTTCTTTAGAAAGTAGAGACCAGTCCAGGTTACTGTCCAGCCACACACCGAGGTACTTATAATTCTGGACTATCTCCACCTCGTCGCCTCCGATGGACACTGGAAATCCTCCTCGACCCAAACACTAAACCAGCCACAGAGAACCCCCAAAATACCAGCGACATAACCCTGACTCTTCGCTGGCCCGGGATCGGTCCCACAACATGGCAGGTTGGATCGTGAGAGGCAGTATTTGAGGAATGCAGCGCGAGGACTGATCCGGTCAAGAAGCAGCAGAAGCCTCAGAGAACAGAACCAGAATCCACCCGGGACCGTCCCTGACCAGAACTGACCACCAGAAAAAGACTCGCTGCTCTTGACCCCTGACACACCATGCATTTACGATACACCCAGACAACGGAAGGGATTTTTGACTTTTCATTTGATTTCGGTTTAACCTAAGATTTACTGCAATACATTTCAATCATTTAAATCTTCCTTAGAGACACTTTGATCGACTTCATTGTGTTGAACGGAGGAGTTTCAGAAATTCAGATTTTTATTTAAATCAGGGGGAAGAAAAATATTTCTGTGGTCTCCTTGGCTGATGTATGAGCTGCCTCAGTGCTGTTTCCCCATGTGTTTGTTTCCTTCAGTAATTAATATTCAACATTATAAACATTATATTGAACAAAAGCTTGGAATGAATATTGAGTTGTATTTTTTTTATTTTATTTTAGCTTTAATTTGATCAATTATGAAAAAGAGATGCCGGGATTAAACAGCTTTATCACTCCATAAATATTCAGTAAAAATTAATGACCATAAATTATAAATTACATCTAGATTTGGAGTCTAGAATTTTTTTTATTTATTAAGCTTTTATAACACATGAAGATCCCTTAAAAAAGTATAAAGTAAAATCCTAAATAAACCAAAAAAGAATCAAGTTGACTTAACTTGGTTAATATTATTAATTTCAATAAATGCATTCAATAGTTTATATATTGTATTTAGACTATTGAATGTGTTTATTTTGCAATAATTAAAAAACAAAATTTCTGAATTCAATATATTTTAATAATGGTGTTTTAAATTCAATATAAACATGTTTGTACGATAAAGTCACCAGACATGACCAATCGAGTTCCGAGCTACTTGATCAAGTTATAGCAACATTTTTTAATTTAAAATAGTTTAGAAGAATAAAAAATATTGGAACTGAAATATCAAAGTCTATGCGTGAAAAATGTATTTATTTATTTTTAATTGAATTATAAAAAAGCAACTTTCAATATTCAAAATGTTCAATAAAATGATTAAACAAAAATAAATACAGCTTTTAAATGTACAAATTATAGAATGAATTCATGTCAATCAAACTTGGTTTAATGTAACTTTAATTTCAAAATTAAATGAATGGAATAAAAGAAAATCTATTCAAACCACGACGTAAAAAAAAATGTTGTCATATATTTTCTTGTCGAGTGGAATCATATGAAGGGCCTGAAGCTAGTTGACGCTTCACTGGCACCTTCTCAAGACGCCACCCGGGGCAGGGGGAGGCCCCGGGACCAGCCCAAGACACATGGAAGTCACCTGTAGTCGGAGGGTTGAAATCCTCGCAGCAACGCCTTGCTAAAGGCAACTGTCAGGTCAGCTTCCCACAGACAAAAGCTTTTCAAAAGCTGGCAAAGACGACCGAAAAAACTGGTTCTACCGTTTGCTACTGAAATGGTTTTTGCCTTCGAGCCTCTGAACGCGTCTCACTCTCTCGGTGTCACGGCGTCGCTGGAACCGTTCGAGCCAAAACATCCACAGAAACATCAACTTTTATTGCCACCTGACTTCCTGTGTAAACAACTCACCGTGACAGTTTATCTCTCATGAGAAAGAAGTTTATGAAATCATCGTCAATGATGGGGTCAAAGGTCAACTACTTTTCCTGAAACTTGGGGTTCAACCGTTGTCACATATGAAAACAATCATGAACACACACGTTATTGTTTGTTAAAATAAAGATAAATTACATTTGTTCATTTATTCACTGATTTTTTTTTTTTTTCTACAATTAAAATTAATCACATTTAGTTATTACAGATGATTACATTTATATTTATATTTAATATAATTAAAGCTTAATATTAATGGACCTAACTACAAAAAAAAAATCTATTTAGAGAAAATATGCATCTTATTTTGAAATCTAAAATGAGAGTTAAAGGAAGAAAAAAAATCTATTTTATTCTGAAATAAGCATTTTGTCGTCAGCATCACTGGTATATAAACTCTTATCCCATCACGTTAAAAGCTGTTGAAATGTTTTCAAGATCTTATCCAAACACAGGCGTGTTTGTCTCGACACGTCTTGATTGAACTCTTGAAACGAGGTCGTGCACGAAGCCATAAAACCATGATTGTTGATTTGTTTATTTTAGTGTACAGCGTATTAAACCTCAGTTTGGGCGAATGTTTTGTTTTAGTTTTGTCTTTTAAATATCTATTTACGCTTGCTAGCCTGCTAGCTTAGCTTCTAGCATAATTAATAAAAAACATTTTTTGGAACACGTATAAAATATGTAACTATTCGTACGTATAAAATAAATAAAACAAATAGAAATAACCTGATAGAAAGATTTATTTTAGTTTACAGCTGATTAAAGTTTAGTTTGGGCGTGTATTTGATTTTGTCTTTCAAATATCTATTTACGCTTGCTAGCCTGCTAGCTTAGCTTTTAGCATAATTAATAAAAAACATTTTTTGGAACACGTATAAAATATGTAACTATTCGTACGTATAAAATAAATAAAACAAATAGAAATAACCTGATAGAAAGATTTATTTTAGTTTACAGCTGATTAAAGTTTAGTTTGGGCGTGTATTTGATTTTGTCTTTCAAATATCTATTTACGCTTGCTAGCCTGCTAGCTTAGCTTTTAGCAAATTAATAAAAAACATTTTTTGGAACACGTATAAAATATGTAACTATTCGTAAGTATAAAATAAATAAAATACATAGAAATAACCTGATAGAAAGATTTATTTTAGTTTACAGCTGATTAAAGTTTAGTTTGGGCGTGTATTTGATTTTCTCTTTCAAATATCTATTTACGCTTGCTAGCCTGCTAGCTTAGCTTTTAGCAAATTAATAAAAAACATTTTTTGGAACACGTATAAAATATGTAACTATTTGTACATATAAAATAAATAAAAACAAATAGAAATAACCTGATAGAAAGATTTATTTTAGTTTACAGCTGATTAAAGTTTAGTTTGGGCGTGTATTTGATTTTCTCTTTCAATTATCTATTTACGCTTGCTAACCTGCTAGCTTAGCTTTTAGCAAATTAATAAAAAACATTTTTTTGAACACGTATACAATATGTAACTATTTGTACATATAAAATAAATAAAAACAAATAGAAATAACCTGATAGAAAGATTTATTTTAGTTTACAGCTGATTAAAGTTTAGTTTGGACATGTATTTGATTTTGTCTTTCAGATATCTATTTACGCTTGCTAGCCTGCTAGCTTAGCTTTTAGCAAATTAATAAAAAACATTTTTTTGAACACGTATACAATATTTAACTATTTGTACATATAAAATAAATAAAAACAAATAGAAATAACCTGATAGAAAGATTTATTTTAGTTTACAGCTGATTAAAGTTTAGTTTGGGCGTGTATTTGATTTTGTCTTTCAAATATCTATTTACGCTTGTTAGCCTGCTAGCTTAGCTTTTAGCAAATTAATAAAAAACATTTTTTTGAACACGTATACAATATGTAACTATTTGTACATATAAAATAAATAAAAACAAATAGAAATAACCTGATAGAAAGATTTATTTTAGTTTCCAGCTGATTAAAGTTTAGTTTGGGCGTATATTTGATTTTGTCTTTCAAATATCTATTTACGCTTGCTAGCCTGCTAGCTTAGCTTTTAGCATAATTAATAAAAAACATTTTTTGGAACACGTATAAAATATGTAACTATTCGTACATATAAAATAAATAAAAACAAATAGAAATAACCTGATAGAAAGATTTATTTTAGTTTACAGCTGATTAAAGTTTAGTTTGGGCGTGTATTTGATTTTCTCTTTCAAATATCTATTTACGCTTGCTAGCCTGCTAGCTTAGCTTTTAGCAAATTAATAAATACTTTTATTTTGAAACGTTTATTTCATCTGTTACTATTTGTAGATAGATAAAAATAAAAAAATAACCTCATAAAAAAAACATTTTAACTTCAGTCTGTAGCTAAACATTGACAAGTATTGTTACTTATTTATTAATACACACACACACACACACACACACACACACAAACACACACACACACACACACACACACACACACACACACACACACACACACACACACACACACACACACAAAAACCAAAACACCTCAAAAAATAATCCTGTGTCTGTTTTTTTCACAATTTGCAATATTCATTTTCCTGGATCTGAAAAATGAGTTTTGTTTTTCTCTGGGATCACAAACTCTCTGATGTTACTTTACTTCCAGCACATCTCAGCAGGTGCATGTGTGTGTGTGTGTGTGTGTGTGTGTGTGTGTGTGTGTGTGTGTGTGTGTGTGTGTGTGTGTGTGTGTGTGTGTGTGTGTGTGCGCGAGCTTCCTGTAACTAAACACTTTCCAAAACTGGATTGCATAACAGAGATATACAGTTGCACCCCCAACACCCCCTCCTACAAACACACACACACACACACTCACACACACACACACACACACGCCACTTAAGAGTTTAACACAAAAATCCTCTCGGTCTGGTTCCTTTTTTTAAACTCACTCCTGTTTCACTTTCATAACATGACATTTGTGGTGGATCCAGAGTCAAACGCCATAATTTGTTTCTACTTTTGGGTCGTTGGTGTAGTTTTCTATGAACCCGCTGCGAGTTTATCTGGATTTTTATTCGCTGACCAGTATCATTAAACACACACTAATAATAGTACATTAGTACATAGAAGAGTACACACAAGTTTGATGTAAAAGTACATTTTTCAAACCTATTCAAATATTAGAAGATAGAACTGGATACAGGAATTATCAGAGAGAATGTTTTACTTCAATTCAATGTACTTTATCTACCTCATGCACTATTTGCACTACTTGTACTTTTGTTGCTCTGTTTTTTTTAGATTTTTATTCTTTAAAATGTATATATAGTTATTTATATATGTATGTATATAATAATAATACAAATAATAATCACACATACTATATATATAGATATATATATGTTTATTTTTACTGTGCGCTTTTGTTGGGGGTACAAAGTAAGAATTTCATGATACGTAGTACCTATGACAATAAACGCTTTGAATCTTGAATCTTTGAATCTTCTTTTACTAGTTTTATAATAGATTCGATGAGATCAGATAAACTATCGCGCAATATTATGGTTTAAAACTCGCGCCTGAATTCGCAAAAAAAAATATTGGACGTGAACTGAAAATTTGACTTGAACTTAAGTAGGAAATCCATACAATAATGCAAAAATAAATAAAAAATAAAACCTTGTTTTTGTCTTTTAGATGCTATTTTAATGTTTATTTTAGTTTCCAATATTGTTTTTTAAACTAATATGTTTTTGTTCAGATGTATTTTTTTTTTACTACGAATTAGGACGACATAATTCTAAAGAATAATAAATTACTTTAAAAAAGGTTAAGAATTAAAAGGCGTTTTTTTTCGATCTCGCTCTCAACCGAGCTTTGACGCCGTCGCCTAGCAACCAGCTGTCAACAGTGTCCGGCGCGGGTCAGAGCTAGCTGAGCGGCTAACAGGCTAGTAACGTGACGTTACTTGACACCAAAACAATGGTGCAACAAACCATACAAATATTCGCTCGGATCAAACCAACGAAGAAACCCCCCGCGGTGAGATTACAATTGAACTGAGAGCGATTTCAATCCTCTTAAGTTTGTTTGTTATTAATATTATTATTATGAAATTGTGCTAATGAAGCTAATATTAGCTTAGTTTGTTGTGATGCTAATGTTTCATGATACAAACATGTGGAAATGAATGATTTAAAGCCACTAGTTTAGTTTAATTGACACATTTAAAATGCTTTGGAATATTCTGGGCTCGTGTTCAGTAAAAACAATCCAAAATATTAACAATTTGTTGCCACAAACAACACACTACTATTTTAGCTTTACACTCTTTATTTCACTGCAGACATAGTTAGTTTGATCTTTGGGTTTCAAAGTTATATTAAGTAAATACATTCCCAAAACATATGTTTATAGTTATTCTTGAGTCTTAAGTCGAGTTCTTGAGTCTTATGAGGTAAAATAAAAAACACTCATTGTTTATTTTCCAGTTTTTGTTCTATTTCAGACTCTCGATGAATAACAAGAGCGAATTTTAACTCAAACAAATATTATTGACATATAAATATTGTCTGACTGTGAGACTTTTACATTAAGAGTGTTATTCAAACATATTTCACAATATATGTTTGTTTTTAGTAAATATATACAGTCAAATCGACAGGAAAAGAGGTAGAAGAGCCTCCAGCGAAGCACTTCCATCAGGTTATTGTCCGAGCGGCGCTGCTAAGAGTAGAACTAATCCAGTTACAACGGGCACCAGCACAATATCGCCGAGCTCTGAGCCGGCACGACTCCTTCCTCGGGGCTTCTTTTGAATTGAGCACATGTCCCGGTGAGAGTGATGGCGGCCGAGGCCGCGGGCCGGGGTGACGGTGCAAACAGTCCAATCGTTTTGATCTACTCTTTTATTCCCAGAGCTCCAGAGACCTGTAATTGCATCAGTGTCTATTTGAAACATATGCCAGACCGTGTGCAGAACAAAAGAAAGGGCTGACCCTCCCTTTAACAGCTCAGTTTCTGCTGATTTATGCTCTTTGACCGAGTCTCTCGTCTCCCTCGGGCCTTGTCTTTGTCACAAGTGTATGAACTCTGGCTGTTAAGATCCAAACGCTACAGATCCTGGATCACAGATACTCACTTCTGACTGCTTTGACCTTCCTTTGAGCAGCTTCTTCTTTCAGTGTGAGACCTGACTGTTGTCTTTGGCTCCCTCAGGTGTACTGCGCCGACAATGAAGACGTCAAGAACGCCTCGCTGGAGTTTGTGGTGCCGAGGGACGTGGCCGACGGTTTTGTCAACAACAAGAGGGAGAACTACAAGTTCAGGTGACTCTTGACCTTTGATTTGAGGAGTAGAAGTATAAACTGTCAACGTCCACACGTGCAAAATGTTACACGGCTGTCAAATCATAAACATTTATAAAAATCAATTAATATTTACTTTGTGTTTGTGTTATTGTATTTATACAAGGTTTCAAATGTTTTAAAATTACAAAATATTGTGTAGTCTCTCTACTCTACGCTATGGTGATTTGCAAAAGAATACTTTATAGACTCGTGGAATAATGCTACACTGACTTGCAGAGTAATACTACTGGCACTCTTGCAGTAATACAACAGTGCCTTGCGGGCAAATACTACAGTGATTTGTGGAGTAATGCTACGGCGATTCGCGAAGAAATACTACATTGACTTGTGGAGTAATGCTACGGTGATTCGCGAAGAAATACTACATTGACTTGTGGAGTAATGCTACGGTGATTTGCGAAGAAATACTACATTGACTTGTGGAGTAATGCTACGGTGATTTGCGAAGAAATACTACATTGACTTGTGGAGTAATGCTACGGTGATTCGCGAGGAAATACTACATTGACTTGTGGAGTAATGGTACGATGAATTGCAAGGAAATACTACATTGACTTGTGGAGTAATGCTACGGTGATTCGCGAAGAAATACTACATTGACTTGTGGAGTAATGCTACGGTGATTCGCGAAGAAATACTACATTGACTTGTGGAGTAAGGCTACGGTGATTCGCGAAAAAATACTACATTGACTTGTGGAGTAATGCTACGGTGATTCGCGAAGAAATACTACGTTGACTTGCGGAGTAATGCTGAGAGACTCGTGGAGTTATACTACATTGACTCCCTGAGTAATACTACAGTGATCTACGTAGTAATACTACCGTGATTTGCAGAGTAATGAAAAGGCTGATTCGTGGAGTAATACTTCGTTGACTTGAGGAGTAATACTACTGTTATTTGCTGAGTAATGCTACAGGTACTCGCAGATTAATATTACAGTGATTCGCGGATTAATGCTTCGGTGACTTGCAGAGTAATACTACAGTGACTCTGGGAGTAATACCTTTGTGACTCGCGGAGTAATACTATGTTGACTCACGGAGAAATACTATGTTGAGTAAAAGAGTAGATTTAATCTCGCAGGAATCAAGTTTTATCTTCCTTTAATTTCTGTACAGAAAGGATTTTTTTTTTAACAGAAAACAGGCTAATATTATTATTATTATTATTATTACTTGTAAAATCAGTGAACATACATTGTACATGGAGTTTTTTATAATATTTGAATGTAACTGTTTAGCGGCTGCTTTAGAAGTCTTTTGCTGCCATTATGTTGTGACTTAAATACGGGATGTCGCATCAAAGATTTTGTCCCAAAATGTGTCTGGTTGGACAAAGTTAAAGAAACTTTCTTATTTAAGTTGAGGACTCTCAGGAGGTTGAAATGAAAATAATAATTATCACAGTAAGACGTGGGTGAAGACAATCCCATCCCAGGGCACATATAGATCCAACCTCACAGTTTGAAACACTTTGAAATATCCTGGTCATTTAAGAACTAGTGGACTTTGACGTCTGCAGGCTTGACGCCCACCAGGGGGGGCGACCATGGATTTCCTGCTTTTGTCGTAACTTCACAAATAATACATCCACGGTTTTCGGTCAAAGCCAGAACATCTGTACCGAAGTTCCAGACCCTCCGGGGAGGCTCATGCCATACCTCAAAGTCCTGAATTCACAGCTCAGGAGTCAGACAGCTGAGGACATTGTGAGGCCCAGAAAACCACACTCGCTCATAATAGACTGGAGTATTTCTTCTGCCTTTTGGGAAGTAAAATGTCTGCGTTCACCAGACTTCCTGTTCGGGCTCTTTTATCTTTCATTGGCCTCAATAGAAACGCTCCAACTCTGGACATTCTGTCTGTTTTTGCAAATGAAACGAGTGACTACAATAGTTGGGAGTAAGAAAATATAGATACACTTCAATAAAAAATATAGATACACTTCAATAAAGTTCCATTTTCTTCACAATACTGTATTGATATTCAACAGCAGTGTATCGGTTAAATTCTTTAAATCAGAATATATTTTTATTCAACGGCTTTCAGATCACTTTTTAATTCTTATCTTAATTATTTTATGGTCTTTATTTCAGTAAAGTGTGTATAAAATAGAATGTATATATATATTTTTTAATTCTCTATTAACATGTGAATATACAGAATCAGAAAAAAATATTTTGTGGTTGACTTACTTGATACACATACAATAAAAAAAAAGGTATGGATAAAATACAATACATTAAAATAAGAGACATTACCATAACAGGGCACAAATCATTAATAAGTAATTAAAATATTGTAAAATACATTACATTTAATAAAAAATATTCATGATGGAGACGAGCAGAAAGAGTTCTTGAATCGTGATGCACAGCGTTTGTTCATTTTTGTGCTGCAATTAAACTTCCTGCCGCTAGATGGCAGCAGTCATTGCGATAAAGGAACAATGAAACCCCGGCGATGACTGAGGATGAGAGGATACAGTGACTCCAGCAGCTTTTAAAGCTGATGTTTGGACATATTTTGGTTTGAAAACAAATGAAAGCAGTTACAACTGAGGACGAGAGGATACAGTGAGTCCAGCAGCTTTTAAAGCTGATGTTTGGACATATTTTGGTTTGAAAACAAATGAAAGCAGTTACAACTGAGGACCAGAGGATACAGTGACTCCAGCAGCTATTAAAGCCGATGTTTGGACATATTTTGGTTTGAAAACAAATGAAAGCAGTTACAACTGAGGACGAGAGGATACAGTGACTCCAGCAGCTTTTAAAGCTGATGTTTTGATATATTTTGGTTTGAAAACAAATGAAAGCAGTTACAACTGAGGACGAGAGGATACAGTGAGTCCAGCAGCTTTTAAAGCTGATGTTTGGACATATTTTGGTTTGAAAACAAATGAAATCAGTTACGACTTCGTCAAGAGTCGTGTGGTCTGTAAATACTACAACACCAGAGTCAAGTACTGGACAATACTACACATATATACTTGTTACTATATATAATATATATCGTTGACCCTGTATCGTGATACGTTTCTCATCTCCAGACTCTTACTAAAACAAACCTAACTCCAACATTTGTGTCCGTTGTAGGTTCCAGAAGGTGTTCGACCAGGAATCGAATCAAAAGGATATTTTTGAAAACATAGCGAAACCTGTCGCTGACAAGTAAGTACTGCAACCAACATAAAGTTAAAGTTCGTGTCCGACCCTTGTTTCAAAGAAGTGACTTCTTGATGAGTTCATATGTGGCCTCGCATTCACGACAGGAAGTGACTTGGTCTCAGCTGTCTTTTACATGGAAATGGATGGTGGCTGTGAGTTCTGGCAGCGCTCGCACACTTCCACCACTAAGTGGACCGAGCTGGCAGGGGAAATGGCAACCTCTGCCACGGAGAGTGTGAGAGCAATTTCAAGCCACAACACAAGAGCCTTCGAAGCCGTCGACTCGCTCTCAACCGTCGTCCAACATATCATGCGAAGAGAAACCACAGTGTGTTCAACATCAGCCGCCAGTTGAAAATACATTTTATTTAACATTATTTAACGGGTTAAACATTTTAAAGTTATACGTCATGATCATTTTTGTACCGCGGTTTTTCTCTACAATGTATTCTTTAATCAAAATGGGAGAAAAAATGTGGAGATTTGGGTTTTATTGTTGAAAAAGTTGTGTTTTAGTTGTAATTTACTGTTGAAAAACAGGGAAGCAAGACTGGACTCCTTATGGTTCTGTGATTATTATTACCAACATGTTGGCGGTGACTGGTGTCACAAACTAACCATTAACCAGTTCCATTTTAGCTTTAGCATTAGAAAAGAAAGTTATTTTTATGTATAATTCCTGACCACTTCAGACATAAATCTCTACAAATATTCTCCTTATTTTGTGACCCATGGTTTCATCTTTACTTCCCTGTAACATAGAATTGCCTTAAACTGTTCCTCTCATAAACATGTACTTGAAATATATAGAAAATTACAGGTTTGATTTTATTTATATGTGTTTATATATATATGGAGATTTACAGAACTCAGTTTCTAATAATGTTGTTATTTATTACCATCTGGCTTAGTAAAAAGTTTACCATTTAAATCCCGTCACAGCAAAAATCTACCTCCTAAAACCGGCCAATAAATCCCCCAAACCTGGATAAAAATATTAATACAATTGTTTTATAGCTTTAGGAAAGTAACAATAACTGTGATTTATAAATAATTGACTTAAAATACAATCTGGAGAGAGAGTTTCCTGCTGGTCGAGGACAATGAACGAGTGAATGTGCTTCATAAAAATACCGAAATATCTACGAATGCTTTTCATTATCTTTGTTTCCGAGCGGCTTTTTTAGAAGGTCTGTGTGAGGGTTTGACCTCAGTCGGCCGGGGTCACTCGCTCGGGGTCTCGGGTTGCCGTCCTCGCTCAACCTTTTAACGGCCGCCCTGCTGGTGGAAGTGGACGCCACAGCTGGAGCCAGATGTTGACATGTTCACGAGGAACTCTTGATAAACTGCCGGCGATGCGTTTATTGTTGAGGTTTATCGGTCGTGTGAGGCATCTGAGAGGTTTGTGTGGAGTTCTTAGGTTTATCTGTGTGGATGCAGGGGTTTCTTCTGGACACTCTGGTTTCCTCCCACTGTTGGAAAAACATACAGATGTGATTTATTTACTCTCCATCTACTATTTTGCCACGTCTAACATGAAGTCTAATTTAAATTTAACATATAAAACAGTTAAATACTATAATATGGTTGTTATTGTGAACTATCTTAGTAACAAGGAAACAAAGTGTGTTATTATACAGTAATATTATAGAATTGCAGATTTTGTTTAAAGATTCTTAACTTAAATATACTGCAGGACAACCATGTGACTCTCATACAAACACACTTTATACCATCTTTATTCTTCTATTTTGATAGAAAAGAAGACAAAATACTCACTCATAGCTAAAAGATAAAAAAGTAAAAATGTGTTAAAAGCGTAGGTACACAAATAAGAAATAAAAGTTCCTAAAATAATGACTTATAGAGGTCGTATCAACCATTGTATTATTAATGAAATATAGTCATTTATAGACTAGTTTGTCGTCTGAAGCATTTCTAAATGATCAATATTGTGGTTTCGCTCTCATGACGGTTACATGAATGTACGGTTGGCGTGACACGTATGTTCCATCAAAATGACCTTATAAGGACAAAATATCCAATAATGCGTCTCTACGACAATCTGTTGCCAAACTGCGGCGGGAAGAGACGAGAACCGGACCAGACTTCGGGAAGAAACTGGGAAGAGCTCGGGACAAGGACGGAGACTCTTTGGACTCAAACTTTCTTCTCACGCCCGTGACTCACCCTGGACTGAAATGGACATTCAGTGTCTCTCCAACTTCCAATAGTGTTTATTTTTATTTTGAAAGAAACGTGACAGTTTCAGGGAGCATTAGTTGATTTTTGCAAATCTAAACGTTCACTAATCCTTTCCTGTTTTTCACGACTTGGCCGGAGAGTCTCCCTCGTTCCTCTCGTGCCATGTTTATACCTCTCAGACGTCCACTTCCCTCCGTTCTCGCTGGTTTCATGGATGTTTGCACGTGTTCTTCAGGGAAGACGCCGAGCCAAACCCAAAATGTGCCGAGCCATGTCGCACCCGATTGGGAGTGTTTTCTAACTTTCTCTTGCACTCCTGGATATTCCTGCTCTGCTGGCAGACGTCCGTCTTTATTTCCATCTTTCCTGTGGAACTCGAAGGGAGCGATGATGCCATGAATGGAGAGAGAGATGGAGTTAGTAAGAAAATAAACGGTCGTCAAAATACTCATTAGCTTTGAGCTGTAAATAAACTAGCGTCACACTTATCTTACGATAACATTCGATACGATATATCTTGACACACTTGGAAAAATCAGGTGTCGCTGAATTTTCGTATGAAATCTTGTTCCACTATCTTTTATTTAAGTTAATAGAACCCAAAATATGTCCAAACATCTGCTTTAAAAGCTGCTGGACTCGACTGTATCCTCTCGTCCTCAGTCATCGCCGGCGTCTCGCGGGATTTCGTTCTTCCTTAAGCTGCGGAGGACGTAATGACTGCCGCCATTTAGCAAACGGAAGATTCATTGAACAAACCCTGCGAATATTTACATGTTAATTGTAAAAAAAACGATTACAATGTATCATGTTTTCCTCACAGTTGTACTTCACACGGCGAAAACAGAAGACAATCGGAAATGAAGTAATACAAGAAGCAAATATGGAAACTTTAAAATGAGTAATTATGTAGTAACATGTGAAAAAACAATTAATAAAAATAAGCACATTTTTGTATGTAATTTAATTTTGTCTAAATTATAGGAAACAATGAATAATAAGTAAATAAATGTCCTTGAATAATTAAAATTAATGTCACTTTGCATACGATAACTAAGAATAAGATAACCAAGCGCTTTGTGACCCTGGTCTAGAAAGGCGCTATATACATAGAGATTATTATTATTATTATTATTATAAGTATAAATTATATCTAATGTTTATAAAGATAAGTATAAAATAAGGTTCTTTATAGGCAGTTGTATAGTTTAAAAGTCAATCTAAAAGTGTTTTAATCAGCATGTGAACCCAGATTAAAAGAAATGGGATAAAACAATGGATTTATTATGTTTTACACACACTTATTTGAATATCGATAAAGCAAAAAAATAATAAAATAATATATCGATATATAGATGTGTCACCATCTTGATCAGTTTTCCTGGAAATACAAGATTTATATGTATATTTATTGACTGTCGCTGGGTTTTATTATGGTTTATTCATAGTGTTTGTGATTTGTCTCCAGTGTGTTGTCGGGCTACAACGGCACCATCTTCGCTTACGGTCAGACGGGCAGTGGGAAGACCTTCACGGTCACGGGCGGAGCCGAGCGTTACACCGACCGCGGCATCATCCCTCGGACCCTCTCGTACCTGTACGAGCGCTTCAGCGAGGTCGGTACCAGCCCTTGTTTTGTCGTGTGAGAGCGTTTGTCCTCCTGGAAATCCATGTTTAGAAATAATGAAGGAGCACTTCTTGTGGTGCACAGGACTGCGGCTTCATCTACACCACCCATGTTTCCTACCTGGAGATCTACAACGAGATGGGGTACGACCTTCTGGACTCCAGGAACGAAGCTTCTCGCCTGGAGGATCTACCGTCAGTGCCTTTGAATTCATGATCACAATGAAATGTGTTTTGTTTATATTTTACTGATGATTTAATTGGAAATGACCTCCTTTAATTATAATAAAACAATAGAAAAATGATGGAAAAGTTCTCGTTAAGATTAATTAATTTAGTTTAACTAAATTCTACCTTTTTTATCTCCGTATCTCACGGTTTAAATAAAATGCAGTTGCATCTGAAAAAAAAAGGGAATTAAAATGTACTTTAATGTTGTCTACGTATATAATAATAATAATAATAATGTTGACGCTATACAAACGTGATTTATTGACAATAAGAAATCCAACTTGTCTCTAATGTTAATAAAAATGAGTACTTTATAAACAATTGTACCGTTTTAAAGTCGGTGTTACAGTGTTTTAATCATCTTGTGAAACCCAGATTAAATAAAACAATCCAAAAAGTCTTAGTTAAAAGTGGACTATTTAAATGTTTGATTCATTTACTAAACTAAGACCAATTTTTGACTCAATATTTATCAACAAATTAAATACAAATTAAATGAATGTAACACGTCGTGTCGTAGTAATAGCAGCCGTTATAACACAACAGAATAAGAACAACGTCATCGGATGTTATTTTCCAGCAGAAGCTTCTAAAGTGGTTGCTTGTTCCAGGAAGTCTTGCCGGTCGTCATGAAAGCCATTTCCATTAAGAGACAGTGTTTGTCCGGTGTTGTCCGGCCGCGGCTCGTTTCAGCTCCGTCTATTTGCCGAGGATTCTGCTGCTGCCACAAATCACAGACTCCCTGAAATAGACGTTGACCAGCCTGTGGAGAGACTGACAGATTCTTCTCTTTAACACGTTTTTCTTCTCTCGCTCTCGCTTGGATTCATCCTCTCATCTGCATCTTTTACTCAAACACAGAATCAGCCTCACAATGTTTTTTGTAGAATCAGCGAAAATAATCGCTGCTAATTGATCGACGATGGAAGAATAATTAATGCCAGTCCTGGAGTCATAACACGGTTTGATGGATGGTGTTTGAGCAGGTTGACCGGATTATCTTCGTGTGCTAAAATGATTACTGACACATGTGCAGGCTGATGATGTCACAGAGATCAGCAGGTTTATTTGGGGTGAATCCTTTTCCTCACGTGTTGACCTTGATCGCGGCGCGTTCCCCGTCATTTGGAGTTTATTGACACGGAATAATGGCACTAAATGAACACGGGTGTGGAGACTGGCGTGATTAGACCAAGTTCTCCAGAGTTTGAATGTTTTGTTTTTTGTTCTCGTCCTCCAGGAAAGTCATGATAAGGGAAGATACTCAGCACAACATTCATCTGCAGAACCTTTCGCTCCAGCAGTCTGCAAACGAAGAGGAGGCTCTGAATCTGCTCTTCTTGGGAGACACCAACCGTATGATCGCAGAGGTGAGTCTTTAGCTGTGAACCTAATCTAGATGGACCACTGAGCAAGAAACAGGTGGACTTACAATGTAAAAACCTAAAAAGTACTGGAAGAAACTGTGAAGGAATGATCGATGGAGTTAGTCTTCTGGCTCTTCTGGATCTTGGTTTAAGTCCAGAGTTCAAGTTCACTTAGTCTTTCTGCTTTTTGGACCTTCTAGACCAGGGGTGGACAAACTCGGTCCTCAAGGTCCGCAGTGGGTGCAGGTTTTTGTTCCAACCGATCGAGCACATTGAACCAATGATGTTTCAGCTAAAACAAGCAACACCAGACTGACAATCAACTGGTTACACTCCTAGGACACATGATTGGTGTAAATGTGTCTTCTTGATCGGTTGGAACAAAAACCTGCACCCACTGCGGACCTTGAGGACCGACTTTGCCCAGCCCTGGTTAAGACTTTATCAAGAAACTACGTTTCCAACTGAGTCGGAAGATTAAGTTAATTAATCTCCAGTTTCCAAACCAAGAAAACGTCAGAAAACCAATTGAGACCAGTGATGTGTCTCAAATCACATACTAGCGTACTCAAAGTTAGTATTTTTAGTGCTTAAGTGCTTCTCAATTCTTAGTATGCAAAATTTAGTGCTCCATACACACTAAAGTGGCGTACTAACACGCCCACAAAACTGAGTATGGTTCGATGGACACTATCTACCCTAAACGGCTCCATCTTAGTGACGTTTTAAACGGAAGTTACATCATATATAAATATATATATATATATATATATTCATATACTTACAGGTGCATTTTCAGCAGCAGTAGAGGATAAACACGTCTTCGCTGCTGATACCAGCGTAAATATCTCGCGAATATTTCGATTCTCATATTTTTTCTTTATTTCTTCTTTCAAACGTGCTGCCAGCAGGTGGCGATAGTGTTCCAACAGCTGGTTACAACCATCATTAAATAGAAGTAGAAGAAGAAGCTGTCGCATCATTTCCTGTTAGTGTGTAGCAGCAGAGTTTGATTTGAGACATACTCTGTGGAGAATTTGCGTACTAGTTAGTATGTACACTATCCTGATGCATACTAACTTCTAGTATACTAAGAGAAGTTTGCGATTTGAGACACAGCACTGGACAAAGACCAAAAAGGTCGTAAAGAGCAGGCGACCAAATGGGAGATCAAGTTCCAAAAGAGCCAGAAAACGTGTTGGAAAAAAGACCAATTTTACGATAAAAGGTCCAAAAGAGCCGCAATAATAAGTTTACAAATAAGGAAATAATATTGAGCACCCATCAAGAAAGACCTGAAATATTAAGTGTATAAACACCAAAAAGGATCCTAGGTACTAAACATCTAGAACAATAGGTGTTGAATGAACAATGGAGACCAGAACCAAGACTAAGAAGAGCTCAAAGACAACAGGAACGGGTGGCAGATAGAGAATTGGACCAAGGTTTTTTTAAACTTGGACCACGAGCCAGAAGACTTGAGCGACAGAAAACCAGTCGAGACCGGGACCAAGACCTAATAGAGCTGGACGACTTGGAACAAGAGCCAAAAGAGCCAAAAAATGTATGAAAACATGAGCAAATTGAAGTCTGAATTCAGGACTGACCAATCAAGATATTGACCAACCATCAAGAAAGAGCTGAAAGATTGAAGTGTTGAAACACTGATCAGATCCCAGACCAAGATACAAAAGAGCTAGAATACTTGGTATAAAATAACCAATGGAGACCAGGATCAAGAACCCAAAGAGCTAGAAGACATGTAGTAGATGGGACCGATAGAGAATTGGACCACCATCCTAACAGAGCCATGTGACTTAGTATGGCCAATATGGCCAACTTTAGGAAAGAAGGTCCAAAAAGAGCCAAAAAGAGAATGAATGACTATTAGAAACCTGGACCACGATTTTAACAGAGTCAGAAGAGACATTCTTTTTAAAATTTAGACCAAATAACTAGAAGATTTAAGTGTCAGAAGACCAATTGAGACCGGCACCTAGACCAAAAAGAGGGTGAAAAAAAGGTTGAAACACCGAACGGATCCAAGACCAAGATACAAAAGAGCTGGAATACTTGGTGTAACATAACCAATGGAGTCCAAGACCCTGACACCAAAGACTAAATTAAAAAATGATACATACTTGCACCAAGATCCAGAAGAGCTGGAAGAATTGATGAACAAATGACCGATTGAGACCAAAGAGATTGAAAACAAATTGGGAAAAAATGACCAATATTAAGGTTAAAAACTTTTACAAAACACCGATCAAGACGTTGGCCAACTATTAGAAAAGATCTGGAAGATGAAGTGTCCAACAATCGATTGGATCCTTGAGCTTCAAATAAGACCAATGGAGACTAAAACCAGTGAAAGCTGGAGGTTAAGGTGAAGGAATGATGGTTGAGATTTGGACCAAGACCAAAAAAAGTGGTTGGAAGAATAAAATGTATGCCTGATGAACAAAGATGGAGCCGACCAGAAAGAAACGTGCAAATGTACGTTCACGACTATGACAGTGATTATATTCATTGTCGGTAAACACACTTTCTCAACATGAAAGCTGAACAAACACACTCACATAGAGGCTTTTTATTTCCCAACGATCTCGGGTCCTGGAGCTCCGGGCGTACAAAGACGTCCTCAGGGTTTGGTGATCGTTGCCAGAGTGATCCCGAATGTCTGTGCTCTGGGGCGAACTTGAGCGAGAACATAATGCCTCTTTTCTTCCTTCGCTCCCATCTTGAAAATAAAGGCTAATTCACCGCACTTTCAGCAGATCATGAGCTCATCGCTTTGTGACTCTGAGACTTCCTCCATCGTTTTCCTTGGATGGCAAATGGCGCCGACTCTCCTGACCCCCTTTTCAGAAAACACGCTTCTTTGTCGTCCTCCTGATGCGTGGAGGATAGTAGTTCTACACACGGTTCTAGAGAAGGAGCGCGATAATGTCTCTGAGGTTTTATTCAGGTAGGTGGCTGCACAGCTGGAGGCGCAGATTTAAACTTGTGTTGAGGGCTTTGTTACATCGCACTTTATCGGTCCATCACTCCTGGAGGCTCTTTCACTGTGTGTGGTCGTAATGGGACGGTTGTGAAATCAGCATGTGGTGTCGTGAAAAAGGGGTTATTCTGGTGAACGTCGGGGGTGGTTTGTTGTCAGGTCGGACAAAGTGTTGCCTGCGCAGATACCGTTGAACTACGACGAGACCCTTAAACTGTAGCTTGAACAAAAGTGTCGACACATGCCGTTTATCATCGACGAGTGTAAGCAGTCAACGAAGAAGTGAAGTTGTGTAAATGCAGGTTTAAACGAGTCATAAGTTTATCTCTCAGTTGTGTTGCTCTGCTTGTGAGTCCGTGGGCCGAACACGAACTAGTGCAGAGTGAAGCGGGCGAGGAGGAAAGCGATGACTGATGGAGACGGAGTTCTGCAGGGCTCCGTTCCCTTTCCACTGATTTTTCAATGTTATCTTTATTAAATGTAAAGTATTTGAAGGTTACCGACAAAGTGGTGTCAAACTCAAACACACGGGGCCAAAGTCCTTGAACAGTCGAGACAAAAAAAAAAGAGTAAATTGTAATATCGTCTCATCGTTGGAGACTTATTTTAGCAAACGTTAGCTGTTGTTGGAAGTCTCTGTATTTTCGTTGACATCAATAATCTCTGTTCCTTATCTTATCTTGAACACCGACATCTTTACGTCATCTCCAGGGCAAGATGACCCGAAGGCCGAAAAACAAACAAGAGACCACACGAGGGATACCACAAACACATTTGTTTTCGGGGCTTTCGGGCCACCTTTAACCTAAGATAACACAAGGGATACCACAAACACATTTGTTTTTGGGCCCTTCGTGTCACCTTGACCCTGAAATAACACCAGGAATACCGCAAACCCATTTGTTTTTGGGGCCTTCGGGTCACCTTGACCCTGAGATAACACAAGGGATACTACAAACACATTTGTTTTCGGGGCATTGGGGTCACCTTTAACCTAAGATAACACAAGGAATACTACAAACACGTTTGTTTTCGGGGCATTGGGGTCACCTTTAACCTAAGATAACACAAGGGATACTACAAACACATTTGTTTTCGGGGCATTGAGGTCACCTTTAACCTAAGATAACACAAGGGATACTACAAACACCATTGTTTTCGGGGCATTGGGGTCACCTTTAACCTAAGATAACACAAGGGATACCACGAACACATTTGTTTTTGGGGCCTTCGGGTCACCTTGACCCTGAGATAACACCAGGAATACCACAAACACATTTGTTTTGGGGCCTTCGAAAGCGGTGACAGCTTCAGATAGTGAGACATGAAGCTGTCGTGACCCCAACAGGCATAAAGAACCGACGTGTCCGAGTCCCGCATTTTTAAAGCAATCGAACAGAAACGGGTCAGTATTTCCCGAATTGTCAGGAAAGTTCTAGGACACGAATAAACCCAATTGACGAGCCACGGTTCTGTCTATTTATGAACGTGACTCCCTCTGCCTCGGCGACGACTCAAGGGCCACCATGTGTTTACTGCTCGTGGTGCACATGGTGCGGCTTTTCAACTCCGACCAGCTGCAGCGACGAGGAAGAGCATCAAAGGTTGTTTGTTGTTCGAAGAACCACAAGATGAGGAATAAAATAGGTTCTCGTTTCCCCGCAGTGTTGTTGACACGAAGGCCCCAAAAACAAATGTGTTTGTGGTATCCCTTGTGTTTTCTTAGGGTCAAGGTGACCCGAAGGCCCGAAAAACAAAGGTGTTTAGGTATCCCTTGTGTTATCCCAAAGTCAAGGTGACCCGAAGGCCCTAGAACAAATGTGTTTGAGGTATCCCTTGTGTTATCTTAGGGTCAAGGTGACCCCAATGCCCCGAAAACAAATGTGTTTAGGTATCCCTTGCGTTATCCCAAAGTCAAGGTGACCCGAAGGCCCTAAAACAAATGTGTTTGAGGTATCACTTGTGTTATCTTAGGGTCAAGGTGACCCGAAAGCCCGAAAACAAATGTGTTTAGGTATCGCTTGTGTTATCTTAGGGTCAAGGTGACCCGAAAGCCCGAAAACAAATGTGTTTAGGTATCGCTTGTGTTATCTTAGGGTCAAGGTGACCCGAAAGCCCGAAAACAAATGTGTTTAGGTATCGCTTGTGTTATCTTAGGGTCAAGGTGACCCGAAAGCCTGAAAACAAATGTGTTTAGGTATCCCTTGTGTTATCCCAAAGTCAAGGTGACCCGAAGGCCCTAAAACAAATGTGCTTGAGGTATTGCTTGTGTTATCTTAGGGTCAAGGTGACCCGAAAGGCCCCGAAAACAAATGTGTTTAGGTATCCCTTGTGTTATCCCAAAGTCAAGGTGACCCGAAGGCCCTAAAACAAATGTGCTTGAGGTATTGCTTGTGTTATCTTAGGGTCAAGGTGACCCGAAGGCCCTGAAAACAAATGTGTTTGTGGTATTCCTTGTGTTATCCCAAAGTCAAGGTGACCCGAAGGCCCTAAAACAAATGTGCTTGAGGTATTGCTTGTGTTATCTTAGGGTCAAGGTGACCCGAAAGGCCCCGAAAACAAATGTGTTTAGGTATCCCTTGTGTTATCCCAAAGTCAAGGTGACCCGAAGGCCCTAAAACAAATGTGCTTGAGGTATTGCTTGTGTTGTCTTAGCGTCAAGGTGACCCGAAGGCCCTGAAAACAAATGTGTTTGTGGTATTCCTTGTGTTATCTTAGGGTCAAGGTGACCCGAAGGCCCCGAAAACAAATGTGTTTGAGGTATCACTTGTGTTATCTTAGGGTCAAGGTGACCCGAAAGCCCAAAAACAAATGTGTTTGTAGTATCCCTTGTGTTATCTCAGGGTCAAGGTGACCCGTAGGCCCCAAAAAACAAATGGTCTCACGTTTGTTTCTGGGCCTTCGGGTCATCTTGCCCCGGAGATGACGTAAAGACGAGTGTTGTTGGCGCGTGACCTTCTAACCTCCTTCTTCTGGCCCCTCCAGACGCCCATGAACCAGGCGTCCACGCGCTCCCACTGCATCTTCACCGTGCACTTGTGTCGGCGGGAGCCCGGCTCCGCCACCCTGCGGCGCTCCAAGCTCCATCTGGTGGACCTCGCCGGGTCGGATCGCGTCGGCAAGACGGGCCTGAACGGGCGGCTGCTGACGGAAGCCAAGTAC
The DNA here is from genome assembly GCF_982586985.1 of Callionymus lyra. Lineage (NCBI taxonomy): Eukaryota > Metazoa > Chordata > Actinopteri > Syngnathiformes > Callionymidae > Callionymus > Callionymus lyra. The sequence continues at coordinate 5,413,744 of NC_141835.1, read as the reverse complement.
ATCAACCTCTCGCTGCACTACCTGGAGCAGGTGAAGTCAATGTTTCACGTCGGCTCGACTGTATCGGCAGCTTCTCGTCTCGGTGGAGATAGAAAAAAAACATCTCTTCTTATCAGTCGCTCTCCCTGCAGGTCATCATCGCTCTGTCCGAGAAGAATCGCTCCCACATTCCGTACAGGAACTCCATGTTGACGTCGGTGCTGAGGGACAGTCTGGGAGGAAACTGCATGACCACCATGATCGCCACGCTGGCCGTGGACAGAAGGAATCTGGATGTGAGTAGATCTGAGTACAGCTGCCAAGGAGGTCATCTTGTCCTCAGCGTGGAACTACAGAACTGATCATGTGGACATGTTTCCTATATTTATTTTTATTATTCATAACTAGATAAACTCTGAATATAACGCGTTATATTCAATAGAATGTTTTATGCCTTTTTTTCTTTACTTTTGTTGAGGTTTTTTCCCCTAAATTTATTTCTAACATTAAAACATTTAGATTACTTTTAAAGGGGTCATATTTAAAAAATATATTTTTAAACAAATTTAGATCATTTAGCTTTATTTTATGATATCATGGCACAATGACACTTAATCTTGTACATTTATTTTTATTTTCCAAACATCATGTTAAGATAACCATGAGATAACACAAGGGATACCACAAACACATTTGTTTTCGGGCCTTCGGGTCACCTTGACCCTGAGATCACACAAGGGATACCACAAATGCATTTGTTTTTGGGGCATTGGGGTCACTTTGACCCTGAGATCACACAGGGGATACCACAAACACACTTGTTTCTGGGGCCTTAGGGTCACCTTGACCCTGAGATAACACAAGGGATACCACAGATGCATTTGTTTTTGGGGCATTGGGGTCACCTTGACACTGAGATCACACAGGGGATACCACAAACACACTTGTTTTTGGGGCCTTAGGGTCACCTTGACCCTGAGATAACACAAGGGATACCACAAATGCATTTGTTTTTGGGGCATTGGGGTCACCTTGACCCTGAGATCACACAAGGGATACCACAAATGCATTTGTTTTTGGGGCATTGGGGTCACCTTGACCCTTTGATCACACAAGGGATACCACAAATGCATTTCTTTTTGGGGCATTGGGGTCACCTTGACCCTGAGATAACACAAGGGATACCACGAACACATTTGTTTCCGGGGCCTTCGGGTCATCTTGACCCTGAGATACCACAAGGGATACCACAAATGCATTTGTTTTTGGGGCATTGGGGTCACCTTGACCCTGAGATAACACAGGGGATACCACAAACACACTTGTTTTTGGGGCCTTAGGGTCACCTTGACCCTGAGAGAACACAAGGGATACCACAAACACATTTGTTTCCGGGGCCTTCGGGTAACCTTGACATGTTAAGGCTCTTCTTCATAGTCGTTTTTTAAAAGATTGGGAAATTTGAAACCGTAAAAAAAATGGTGTTCTATCTATGTTTCTCGGATTACCATCCGGATCCACAGATCATTTGAAGATTATCATAACAAGAACATGTTTATACTCCCTGAATGAGCAGTGAGTTTTGTAAGAAAGTGTTTCTGCCACCTGCTGTTCCACTGACGTCATTGCCCTTTACAATATTTACAAATGCGAAAAAGGAAAAGCGATTAATATTCATCGAAATGTTCTTTTTTTGGTAATATTTGATAAAACTCGATAAAAATATTCAAACAGAAACACTGTATGAAGTTTCATGAAACAACAACTCGTTTGTCTCTCACTCATCAAAACATGACAATAACAATAATTATTTGCCTCAAAACTAGCACCTGTATCTTCTTCATGCTCCCGCAGGAGTCCATCTCCACGTGTCGCTTCGCCCAGCGTGTCGCGGTCATCAAGAACGAAGCCGTGCTGAACGAAGAACTGGATCCTGCTCTGGTGAGTCCAGCGATTATTGTTATTATATAACGTTTACTTCGGAGGAGAGAGTTACCAAGAACCTGCTAGGAAACACTTAAATAATTGTATTATTAATATTCATAAATCTATCAATTTAGAACCAACGGATGGAGACGGAGTTCTGCAGGGCTCCGTTCCCTTTCCACTGATTTTTCAATGTTATCTTTATTAAATGTAAAGTATTTGCAGGTTTCCGACGAAGTGGTGTCAAACTCAAACACACGGGGCCAAAGTCCTTGAACAGTTGAGCTGAAATAAAAAATGTAAATTGTAATATCATCTCATCGTTGGAGACTTATTTTAGCAAACGTTAGCTGTTGTTGGAAGTCTCTGTATTATCATTGACATCAATAATCTCTGTTCCTTATCTTATCTTGAACACCAACATCTTTACGTCATCTCCGAAGGCCCAAAAAACAAACGTCAGACCACACAAGGGATACCACAAACACATTTGTTTTTGGGGCCTTCGGGTCACCTTAACCCTGAGATAACACAAGGGATACCTCAAACACATTTGTTTTCTGAGCATTGGGGCCACCTTTAACCTGAGATAATACAAGGGATACCTCAAACACATTTGTTTTCGGGCCTTCTGGTCACCTTGACTTTGGGATAACACAAGGGATACCAATAACACATTTGTTTTCGGGCCATTTGGGTCACCTTTACCCTGAGATAACACAAGGGATACCACAAACACATTTGTTTTAGGGCCTTCGGCTCACCTTGACTTTGGGATAACACAAGGGATACCTAAACACATTTGATTTCGGGCCTTCAGGTCACCTTGACCCTAAGATAACACAAGGAATACCACGAACACGTTTGTTTTTGGCGCCTTTGGGTCACCTTGACCCTGAAATAACACAAGGGATACCTCAAACACATTTGTTTTTGGGGTCTTCAGGTCACCTTGACCCTGAGACAACACAAGGGTTAAAGGTTAAAGAATAGGGAGAGATGCTCCAGATTTTCTCTCGACTTTTTGGTCACATGACCTATAATTTATATCTTGAAAATCACATCGATTTACGTCCTGAATGGAAAAAGTTCTTCAAAAAGCTCCACTTTAAGGAGCGTTTTTATCGAGTCCATGAAGGGATTGAAGTTTATTTCAAGTCAGTCGTAATAAAAGGCGACGTCTGGTGAGCGTCGATGGATTCTTGTGGTACGAGAGGATACTTATGGTACGAGAGGATACTTATGGTACGAGAGAATACTTATGGTACGAGAGGATACTTAAGGTACGAGAGGATACTTATGGTACGAGAGGATACTTATGGTACGAGAGGATACTTATGGTACGAGAGAATACTTATGGTACGAGAGGATACTTATGGTACGAGAGAATACTTATGGTACGAGAGGATACTTATGGTACGAGAGGATACTTAAGGTACGAGAGAATACTTGTGGTACGAGAGGATACTTATGGTACGAGAGGATACTTATGGTACGAGAGGATACTTATGGTACGAGAGGATACTTATGGTACGAGAGAATACTTATGGTACGAGAGGATACTTATGGTACGAGAGAATACTTATGGTACGAGAGGATACTTATGGTACGAGAGGATACTTAAGGTACGAGAGAATACTTGTGGTACGAGAGGATACTTATGGTACGAGAGGATACTTATGGTACGAGAGGATACTTATGGTACGAGAGGATACTTATGGTACGAGAGGATACTTAAGGTACGAGAGGATACTTATGGTACGAGAGGATACTTATGGTACAAGAGGATACTTATGGTACGAGAGGATACTTATGGTACGAGAGGATACTTATGGTACGAGAGAATACTTATGGTACGAGAGAATACTTATGGTACGAGAGAATACTTATGGTACGAGAGGATACTTAAGGTACGAGAGGATACTTATGGTACGAGAGGATACTTATGGTACAAGAGGATACTTATGGTACAAGAGAATACTCGTGGTACGAGAGGATACTTATGGTACGAGAGGATACTTATGGTACGAGAGGATACTTATGGTACGAGAGGATACTTATGGTACGAGAGGATACTTATGGTACGAGAGGATACTTATGGTACGAGAGGATACTTATGGTACGAGAGGATACTTATGGTACGAGAGGATACTTATGGTACAAGAGAATACTCGTGGTACGAGAGGATACTTATGGTACGAGAGGATACTTAAGGTACGAGAGGATACTTAAAGTACGAGAGGATACTTATGGTACGAGAGGATACTTATGGTACGAGAGGATACTTAAGGTACGAGAGAATACTTGTGGTACGAGAGGATACTTATGGTACGAGAGGATACTTATGGTACGAGAGGATACTTAAGGTACGAGAGGATACTTAAGGTACGAGAGAATACTCGTGGTACGAGAGGATACTTATGGTACGAGAGGATACTCGTGGTACGAGAGGATACTTATGGTACGAGAGGATACTAAAGGTACGAGAGGATACTTAAGGTACGAGAGAATACTTGTGGTACGAGAGGGTACTTATGGTACGAGAGAATACTCGTGGTACGAGAGGATACTTATGGTACGAGAGGATACTAAAGGTACGAGAGGATACTTATGGTACGAGAGGATACTTAAGGTACGAGAGAATACTTGTGGTACGAGAGGGTACTTATGGTACGAGAGAATACTCGTGGTACGAGAGGATACTTATGGTACGAGAGGATACTAAAGGTACGAGAGGATACTTAAGGTACGAGAGAATACTTGTGGTACGAGAGGATACTTATGGTACGAGAGGATACTTAAGGTACGAGAGAATACTTATGGTACGAGAGGATACTTATGGTACAAGAGGATACTTAAGGTACGAGAGAATACTTATGGTACGAGAGAATACTTGTGGTACGAGAGGATACTTGTGGTACGAGAGGATACTTATGGTACGAGAGAATACTTATGGTACGAGAGGATACTTATGGTACGAGAGAATACTTATGGTACGAGAGGATACTTATGGTACGAGAGGATACTTAAGGTACGAGAGAATACTTGTGGTACGAGAGGATACTTATGGTACGAGAGAATACTTATGGTACGAGAGAATACTTGTGGTACGAGAGAATACTTGTGGTACGAGAGAATACTTATGGTACGCGAGGATACTTATGGTACGAGAGAATACTTATGGTACGAGAGAATACTTATGGTACGAGAGAATACTTATGGTACGAGAGAATACTTATGGTACGAGAGGATACTTATGGTACGAGAGGATACTTATGGTACGAGAGAATACTTATGGTACGAGAGGATACTTAAGGTACGAGAGGATACTTATGGTACGAGAGGATACTTATGGTACGAGAGGATACTTATGGTACGAGAGAATACTTATGGTACGAGAGGATACTTATGGTACGAGAGAATACTTATGGTACGAGAGGATACTTATGGTACGAGAGGATACTTAAGGTACGAGAGAATACTTGTGGTACGAGAGGATACTTATGGTACGAGAGGATACTTATGGTACGAGAGGATACTTATGGTACGAGAGGATACTTATGGTACGAGAGAATACTTATGGTACGAGAGGATACTTATGGTACGAGAGAATACTTATGGTACGAGAGGATACTTATGGTACGAGAGGATACTTAAGGTACGAGAGAATACTTGTGGTACGAGAGGATACTTATGGTACGAGAGGATACTTATGGTACGAGAGGATACTTATGGTACGAGAGGATACTTATGGTACGAGAGGATACTTAAGGTACGAGAGGATACTTATGGTACGAGAGGATACTTATGGTACAAGAGGATACTTATGGTACGAGAGGATACTTATGGTACGAGAGGATACTTATGGTACGAGAGAATACTTATGGTACGAGAGAATACTTATGGTACGAGAGAATACTTATGGTACGAGAGGATACTTAAGGTACGAGAGGATACTTATGGTACGAGAGGATACTTATGGTACAAGAGGATACTTATGGTACAAGAGAATACTCGTGGTACGAGAGGATACTTATGGTACGAGAGGATACTTATGGTACGAGAGGATACTTATGGTACGAGAGGATACTTATGGTACGAGAGGATACTTATGGTACGAGAGGATACTTATGGTACGAGAGGATACTTATGGTACGAGAGGATACTTATGGTACGAGAGGATACTTATGGTACGAGAGAATACTCGTGGTACGAGAGGATACTTATGGTACGAGAGGATACTTAAGGTACGAGAGGATACTTAAAGTACGAGAGGATACTTATGGTACGAGAGGATACTTATGGTACGAGAGGATACTTAAGGTACGAGAGAATACTTGTGGTACGAGAGGATACTTATGGTACGAGAGGATACTTATGGTACGAGAGGATACTTAAGGTACGAGAGGATACTTAAGGTACGAGAGAATACTCGTGGTACGAGAGGATACTTATGGTACGAGAGGATACTCGTGGTACGAGAGGATACTTATGGTACGAGAGGATACTAAAGGTACGAGAGGATACTTAAGGTACGAGAGAATACTTGTGGTACGAGAGGGTACTTATGGTACGAGAGAATACTCGTGGTACGAGAGGATACTTATGGTACGAGAGGATACTAAAGGTACGAGAGGATACTTATGGTACGAGAGGATACTTAAGGTACGAGAGAATACTTGTGGTACGAGAGGGTACTTATGGTACGAGAGAATACTCGTGGTACGAGAGGATACTTATGGTACGAGAGGATACTAAAGGTACGAGAGGATACTTAAGGTACGAGAGAATACTTGTGGTACGAGAGGATACTTATGGTACGAGAGGATACTTAAGGTACGAGAGAATACTTATGGTACGAGAGGATACTTATGGTACAAGAGGATACTTAAGGTACGAGAGAATACTTATGGTACGAGAGAATACTTGTGGTACGAGAGGATACTTGTGGTACGAGAGGATACTTATGGTACGAGAGAATACTTATGGTACGAGAGGATACTTATGGTACGAGAGAATACTTATGGTACGAGAGGATACTTATGGTACGAGAGGATACTTAAGGTACGAGAGAATACTTGTGGTACGAGAGGATACTTATGGTACGAGAGAATACTTATGGTACGAGAGAATACTTGTGGTACGAGAGAATACTTGTGGTACGAGAGAATACTTATGGTACGCGAGGATACTTATGGTACGAGAGAATACTTATGGTACGAGAGAATACTTATGGTACGAGAGAATACTTGTGGTACGAGAGAATACTTGTGGTACGAGAGAATACTTATGGTACGAGAGAATACTTGTGGTACGAGAGGATACTTAAGGTACGAGAGAATACTTAAGGTACGAGAGAATACTTATGGTACGAGAGGATACTTAAGGTACGAGAGAATACTTATGGTACGAGAGGATACTTATGGTACGAGAGAATACTTGTGGACACGATCGTGGTCGTGGATCCGGTGCACAGTAGCGACCACTCAGCCGGACACGTGCAGAACCTGGCGAGGTATTTTTAAAAGTCTGCGGTGCCGTAATTGTGACGGTTCTGGCCGACTCCACGCGTTCGGCTCCGTTTGAGATCCAGCAAAAACCCACGAGGGCCTGGAGTCTGACGGTACCTCTGGTTCTGACCAGACAGAACGAAGGCATCGCGGTTTCACTCGTTTCTTTTTCCTGCAATGATTAAAGGTGCTCGACGGTCTGAGGTCGTGAATGAGTTCAGTTACAAAGAAGCATTTCATCAGTCGACCTTGTGCGCATCCTATTAATATATTATTATTATTATAATGTATTCTAAATATTCATGACAGTTCTTTCCTTTCAATTACTTTTTTCCCCTTTTTATGCATTGATTGAATTACTTTCAAGAATAATGTTTTTTAATGCTTGTGTTATCTCAGGGTCAAGGTGACCCCAATCCCCTGAAGACAAATGTGTTTGTGGTATCCCTTGTGTTATCTTAGGGTCAAGGTGACCAGAAGGCCCCCAAAACTACTGTGTTTGTGGTATCCCTGGTGTTATCCCAAAGTCAAGGTCACCCGGAGTCCCTAAAACAAATGTGTTTGAGGTATCCCTTGTGTTATCTCAGGGTCAAGGTGACCCGAAGGCCGAAAAACAAATGTGTTTGCAGTATCTCTGGTGTTGTCTCTGGCTCAAGGTGACCTGAAGGCCCCAAAATAAATGTGTTTGAGGTATCCCTTGTGTTATCTCAGGGTCAAGGTGACCCGAAGGCCGAATAACAAATGTGTTTGCAGTATCCCTGGTGTTGTCTCTGGCTCAAGGTGACCTGAAGGCCCCAAAAGAAATGTGTTTGAGGTATCCCTTGTGTTATCTCAGGGTCAGGGTGACCCGAAGGCCCGGAAATAAATGTGTTTGAGGTATCCCTTGTGTTGTGATACCTTAAAACATGTTTGTTTTCGGGCCTTCGGATCACCCCGACCCTGAGATAACACAAAGATTAAAGATTTTCTTCTGGCCGAACTATTAATATACATATTTATTTGATACATAAATAGAAAAAGTTAATTAAAGAGTTCAATAATATGGAAAATAAAGTATATAAAAGGAAGTGATATATAGTCAAATATCAATATTATTATTCTATTATTGAAGGTTTTCCCATAATGGTTTGCTGCATATCAAGACTTTTGCTTATTTTATTTATCATTTGGGTTTTTCAACAGTATAAAATGTTGTCTGTGAGACGAATAGATTAGAGTTTAAACTTGATTGGTAACTTAACAGGTGATTATTTGCACTTGATGTGTTAAAATAACCAGAAATAAGTGAGTTTACAGAGATGTTGCGACACATTGTTGTTACTGCCCGACTGGTGAGTTTGAAGCCGACACAAGTTACCGTCACTGACATCGTCAGACAAGAGGCAGATCTTCTCTGTGCGAACCTGCGAGTCAAACCCAAGCCTGGTCTGTG
>NC_141835.1:5377397-5402397 GCF_982586985.1 Callionymus lyra | reverse complement strand
ACAATACAACACATTTATCCTTGTTACTACACTATAACAACACCAGAGTCAAGTACTCAACAATACTACACATATATATACTTGTTACTACACTATAACAACACCAGAGTCAAGTACTTGACAATACTACACATATATCTTTGTTACTACAGTATCACAACACCAGAGTCAAGTACTCAAAAATACTACACATATATACTTGTTACTACACAATCACAACACCAGAGTCAAGTACTCGACAATACTACACATATATACTTGTTACTACACTATAACAACACCAGAGTCAAGTACTCGACAATACTACACATATATACTTGTTACTACACTATTACAACACCAGAGTCAAGTATTCGACAATACTACACATATATCTTTGTTACTACAGTATCACAACACCAGAGTCAAGTACTCAACAATACTACACCTATATACTTGTTACTACACTATCACAACACCAGAGTCAAGTACTGGACAATACTACACATATATACTTGTTACTACACTATCACAACACCAGAGTCAAGTACTGGACAATACTACACATATATACTTGTTACTACACTATCACAACACCAGAGTCAAGTACTCGACAATACTGCACATTTATCCTTGTTACTACAGTATCAGTATATATCGTATCATTGACCCTGTATCGTGATCAACAGATACTTGTCAATACACACTCCTAGTATTTGGCTTCATTTACCTCTCACTGTCGGCAGCCGTTGAGCAAGGGGGTTTGTTTTTTAAGTGCGAAGGAATCTGGGCCTCAGTGAGACCTGAATACCTCAGATGTTTCTATATTAACTTGAGAACATATAACACACAGCAGGAGCTAATCCCGGCAGATATTTGTGGTCTGAGGTCATTTTCAAACCATCAACTTGTTTATAAACCTTTGACTATTTCAACGAGCGGCGAGATCTGGTCGGATTGGAAACAAATGGACTCTGATGCTCAGCCGTTGTTTTGACGTAAAGTAGCCTCTTTGAATCGGTTAATGGACAAACAGTATTTAGAGGTTGTCACGCGTCCCAGTGGCGGCTCTTTTTGTCTGGATCCACTTAAGTTCGTGGCAATATCTTGACAGGCCGCAAGACAATTTCTGAAGCGTTGTCTCATCACTTGGCCGGAGCTGAAGAACCTCCGTCTGAGTGTGTTTGCGTGTAAGCGCTAGTCCTTGTCTCGGATCAGATAAATGTGTTTTATTATGGCGGCCACGCATGACATTATCTCTTTCCATCGTTGTTTCAGGTCATCATGCGTCTGCGGCAAGAGAACCAGTCGCTGAAAGACGAGCTGGCCCTGCTGACGGGAGAGACTCGAGACGACCGGCTGTCCCCGGAGGAAACGCAAAGGTTGTTCAACTTCTCTATGTCCCAGATACGTGAGCAGATTTTTGCTTATCTGCGCAAAATGGAAACAACATAACCTGCCTGACACGAAAATATAGAACATTATAAAGAAGTCCAAACTCAAACGAAGTGAATTCATACCAAGAGTTTGCTTATCCAGGAGTTTAAAGTCTAAATCTTCTTATTGTAGTTCCACTTAAACATCTCAAACTTAACTTGCCATTGGGCCTCCAGAATTTGGTGGGTATGAGCGTAAGTAGATGAGATTGGTAGGTAGCCAAGATAGGTAGGTTAGATTGGAAGTGAAGTTAGGTAGGAACTCATGTCAATCAGACAGTTGGCGGATATTTTAGTAAGTAGGCCAGAAAGGTAGGTACGCAAGATAGGTAGGGAGGACAGATAGGTAGGTACACAAGATAGGTAGGGAGGGCAGATAGGTAGGTACACAAGATAGGTAGGGAGGGCAGATAGGTAGGTACACAAGATAGGTAGGGAGGGCAGATAGGTAGGTACACAAGATAGGTAGGTATGCAAGATAGGTAGGTATGCAAGATAGGTAGGTAGGCCAGAAAGGTAGGTATGCAAGATAGGTAGGGAGGGCAAATAGGTAGGTACGCGAGATAGGTAGATAGGCAAGATAGGTAGGTACGCGAGATAGGTAGGGAGGGCAGATAGGTAGGTACGCGAGATAGGTAGGGAGGGCAGATAGGTAGGTACGCGAGATAGGTGGGTAGGCCAGAAAGGTAGGTACACGAGATAGGTAGGTAAACAAGATAGGTAGGGAGGGCGGATAGGAAGGTAAGCAGGTAGGTAGGCCAGATAGATAGGTGAGATTGGAAGGGGAGTTGGGTAGAAACTCAGGTCAATCAGGCAGTTGTTTGGTATCTTAGTAGTAGAGATTGGTAGGTAAACAGCTGAGATAGGTAGGTAAGTAGTGGAGCTCGCTAAATGGTAGGGGTAGGTAGGTGAGATGGGTACATTAGGTAGGTAGTTAAGTAAGATAAGTATATAGGCGAGATTTGTAGGTGCAGGTAGTATAAAGTTAAGTAGGTGAGATAGGTAGGTAGGAGACGGACATGTAGGAAAAACACTTGGATGAGGTAGGTAGGTACTGTAGGCAGATGTCTACTGTAAGTAGGTAGGCAGATCGGTAGGCAAGATAAGTAATTTGGTGAAATCATTAGGTAGCCGAGATAGGTAAATAGGAGAAATATGTAGATGAGGTAGGTAGGTACTGTAGGCAGATGTGTACTGTAGGTAGGTAGGCAGGTCGGTTGGCGGCCAAAATCTTATAGCACTCTTGGTCACGAACAGAACGTATTTCATATTTACTAAAAAAGTCTTCAACAGTATTCAATTCCCACTGAACAATCATCAGAGTTCCTTGTTTTATCCTTGACATAGTTGCAGTTAGAACATGTATCTTACTGTAGAATTCTTTAAATGATTCATCACTTTAAATGGTTCATCATTTCAAGTCTCAGATATGCCATGAAAACAAAGTGAGCAGAGGTTAAAGTGGTTAGTTTTTCTGACTATATGTAGGACAGGAATATTCTGCTGCTCCTAAAATTGTCACCGACTGCATAAATCTGTGTTTCTAAAGTGATGCTGCCCAGAAAAGACAGTCATCTGAGGACAGAGAGAACGAGAATAGACTCGTTTTTATCCCCCTCATTTGTTCACAGTATGTCATTGACCTCCAGTTCTAAACCATCATTTGTAGCTTTAATACTCATAACCCGAATATTCCTCCGAGAGTTTCCTCAATGATTTACCGGCGCCCGAGCTGTGCCAACAAGTGCCCGCTGAACTATGTACGATCAGCGGGTCTTATTTATGAAGCAGACCCCGATGGCTTTCCCAGGACTGGTGGAAGCTGCTGTACTCGTGCTGCTCTGGAGACACCTCGTCTTCTCGGGTCCTTCCGTCTGCCTCCTTTACGAGTTCCCCTCGACCCATGTGATTATCCTCGGTTTCCTGCGGTCACTTGTTCACGGAGAACCCTGAAGCATGTACCATTGAACCACATTTAATGTACATAATTACTTTTTGCTGCCTTCCCTGCCGGGTCGTCTGGGATGAGTGATGGAACACACGGTGTTTTCACTCTTCCTGGCGTCTCGATGGCTTTTTGGGTCCATGACGGGTTTTTACAGTCTCTCCAGTTGCCTCGGGGTTTTTTTTCCTAAAAAGTTGTTTACTCTGATATATTAAAAATAATCCTTTTTTTATCCTGATTTAAATGAAACTTAACTACCCTTACCTTGAAGAAATACAACTCAAACTGGTTTTATTATTTAATAAAGGACATAATACTATACAGTGGTCCCTCGTTTATCGCAGGGGTTACGTTCTGAAAACCCATTAAAAGTATCCGTAAAGCAGTAACTATTGAATTTTTCACGGACATCTCCCGTAATGCTTTGCCGCCCAGCCTACCAATCACAGCAGCCGATCACTTTTGACACAGCCACATAGACTTAGGATTGTAAGTAAGTAAGTAAGTAAGTAATATTTAATTATATAGCGCTTTTCGAGACCAGGGTCACAAAGCGCTTAAACAATCGAAACAATACTCAAAAAAGTACATACTTTAAAGATCAAGATAAAACTGAGAACAACACAGGAGTTCCAGAAATTCAAGGAAAAGCCTGAACAAATAGAAACGTCTTAAGATGTTTCTTAAAGGAGTCAGCAGACTCCATAAAGCGCATTGTAAATACAATATTGTAGCGACAAATGACAAAGTACATTTTTAATGATTAACTTCCTAAATAGTCGCAGTTACAAACAAAAGAACAAGATGGCGGACACAGGCCGTTCGGAGATAGTTTCGTAACCAGGTTTGCTCGAAATTCCGATCAATTCTTGTGGCTCGAGGCCCAAGTAGGGAGGTTTGTCACCGCGCGTCATCAATCCTGGAAGTCTCCACTCCCAAGGGACTCGTTGTATAAACAAAGCGGGGCATGATTACATCTGGCCGAAGGAGGTGTGAAGCCATTATTACGTCATAATGGACTCTCGTAACCTCTCGTTCGCCCAGATTTCAGAGCAACTTTATAAAGTAATGAGTGTAAAACATGGTCAGGATGAGGAACTGCGTCTTGGAGAAGAAAACTTCAACGTTTACTACATGTGAGTCATGAGAGTTGGGCTTTCACATTTGTTGCACTTTAAAGTGAAACTATATAATGTGTCGTACATGTTGAAATAATTACATTTACAAGATCTTAAATGTTGTTTACACATGACCACAATCACTGATCTGATCCAGCCTTACACCCCAGCTCGGGCTCTGAGGTCTGTGGATCAGAATCTACTTATGGTTCCACGCACACGGTTCAGGACCAGAGGAGAGAAATCTTTTCAGGCTGTTGCTCCTAAGCTTTGGAACGATCTTCTCTCTCTTTGCGCTTGATGGATCTACTGACTCCTTTAAGAAACATCTTAAGACGTTTCTATTTGTTCAGGCTTTTCCTTGATTTTCTGGAACTCCTGTGTTGTTCTCAGTATTATCTTGATCTTTAAAGTATGTACTTTTTTGAGTATTGTTTCGATTGTTAAAGCGCTTTGTGACCCTGGTCTCGAAAAGCGCTATATAAATAAATATTACTTACTTACTTACTTACAATGAATCAGTAGCTTTAAAAAACAGAAAGATGCCGAAGGAAGAGAATTGAATAAAAAATACTTTGATATGAAGTAAAATAGAGAATCGTTGAAATGTATGATTTTCAAAAGAGCGTATAAGTTATGAAGAGGTTAATATAAGTTGATTTTAGTGTATTATTAGTGCATGTGATGTGTAGATTTTCACTTATATATGTCTGGTTATCAAAAAGTTCTCAAATGAAAAAGCAACAGTTCGAGAAACGAGTGAGTTTACGTTGGAAAAAGCGCTGACGCAGCACGCGACCCTGAAGCAGCCATGTTTGTCCCGAATCCTTCATCGTGTAAACGTGTTTCCCAGACCGACATATTTCCTCTGGAATATTTGAACCGCCTGTCATCGGGTCCACATCGGATCCGTCTGGACGGGTTCTACAGTGGCCACTTCCAGCGCCGATGTTTGGACTGTCATCAAGCGAGTTTATCAACAGCCCGGTCGGCGGAGCAGGATCTCCGGCTCGTATAAATACTCTCCACGAACATGAGACGCTCGTGCAGACGCTGACCATGATGTGGAGGTTTGAGCGCATTAGCTTGTTCTTACATCATGTGTTTCCGTGTAGGTTGGAGGAGATGGTCCGGGCTTTTTTGAACGACCTCGACCCGGACGTGACCTTGTCCCTGGGACCGGATATGAGAAAGATCCACTTCTGTTTCTCTGTGATGAAGGTGATGCTTGTTTTTCCTCTTGACCAAACACCTTTGTTTATGTTAAGAATATTGAGAAGAAATCCTAAAAAATGACATTTAAAAGTCTTGATCCTATTGATCCACGTTTTAGTTTTTCCCCCGTCAGCTGACGTGGTACCATCACGAGGCCCGGACCAGGGAGGGAAAGTTTACTTTCTCACGGCCGTGATCCGTCTAGACGCTCGTCTTTTTCCACTCATTTGCTTTTTTAATTAGACACCAGGTGTGATGTTGACATTCTGGCATTAATGCGTCTCTTTTCCGTTTGCTTTGGAGCGCTTGAAGGTTGTGACCCATTAGATGACGGTCTGGAAGTTTTCCAGGGCCACGTTTTGACATGTGTATCATAGGAATTATATTGTTTTTAAAGGCAAATACTAGATGGATTTAAAGGGAAAGTTGCATCTGTCTGAGCACCTTTAATTTGTATTAACCTGAAAGAAAACGGATTTTTGGTTATATTTTTTGTCTGGTATCAAATTTAATCAGTAGCTTTGCCACCTAAAAAGAAGAAAGTTGCTGGTTTGCTTCCAGCTTGAGCCAAACTGTCTATTCTGTGAGGAATTAAATGTTCTTTATGGGAATTTCCCAAGCTTTTCAGTCAACAAACATACACAATGATTGATTACTTTAAATTATGGTTGAGTTGCCATCTGGTCGACCTCTTCAGAGCATCCACTGCCTCTTGCCCTAGTGAGCTGGGATGGGCTCCAGCCCTCCACAACCTGTATAAGGGATTAAACCAGTGGTTGGCATGTACATTCCCTCAGGGGCCACATTATGCACCGTGCCTGTGAGGGGCCATCAAGTAAAACTTAAAGAGCTAGGTGTAAAATCAAGTAAAAGAAAGGGGCTAGATAATTGTATTTATTTTTAAAATTTCATATAAAAGCAATTGTTTCCAAAATATTATTCATTGTATTCATCTAAATATTTTCTTGTGGCAATTAATACTCACAAAAATGACAAAAGTACTAAAGAAAGTCTAAAACAAAACCCTATAGTCCTTTTTAGGGACTAGTAATGACTCATATAAATACACTCTTGTTGATAAAATGTTTAGTTTGTACATGATCTCTGATCTCATGAGGGCCACATTACTCCAGTGGCCCCTGGTTTGCACTTTCGTAGAAATAAAAAGGGTTGGTTGATCACATGTTGAGAGTGACCTGGATTACCATCTGGTTCCGTAAAAAAATTGAAGTTTTGCCACTCTTTGCCATAAGGAACAAGATATTTTTCTTGCCTAAATGACCTCTGGATCACATCGATGTCCGTCATATTCAGATGCTGATAACAAGTTCGTTTATCGCCAACAGACGTTGATCCTCGACAAAGGGGCCAAAGAAAGACCAGGAGCCACGGTGGTGAGGAGAGACGTTCAAGACCCTCGGAGTCCAGTTGAAGACGACACGTTGAAGGAAACGGTGACACAGAGCGACAGAGAAATCGGTATCCTTTGTCCGAGTGATCCTGGTTTGGTTCTCCTAAAGTGTGTCGAGAACAACTGTAGCACGCGAGCAGTCCGGCTGCCGTGTTTACACAGTTACACAAATGAATCATCCGTTCGTCAGGATTTTACGCTTGAACCCGATATTGCCCCGAGCTTTATATTCCTCCGGCCTCGTCTTTAAATCACAACACATTCATCGGGAAACGGAGACGTTTGCTTGATTAGCCGCAGAACCCGCGTTTGTCCAAAATAAACCCCACAAATTGTCGTTATTCATGCTTAAAGGACGTATTTAGTGCCGCTCTGACCACGCGCTCTCAAGATGAAGTTGGAGTATCGGGAGTCGTAGGATAAGCTGTCATTACCTCAATAGCGGTGGTCCGTCTGTTGTGTGTAACACGAGAGTTTGGTGACATCACGTCCAGCCTCAGCAACTATACAGACCATTAGAAGCTGGTACACGTTTTTGGTGTTTGTTTAACCGCCTTCGCCCGGTTCTCCCCCCCCCATCGCGCTACCGTTCCCCGTGTCCCCGGCGCCGAGGCTTCGCAGGCCTCGACACGAGCGAAAACTCCCGTTTCCTCCGGAGCGAGAGCCTCCGTGGAAGTGCAGGCACCTGGAAACGTTTAGCCGACACCGACGTGATGACAGAGGCGACGCTAAAGCTAACAAACACACCCCAGTCATTTGTAAACAGAGCTGATTGCAGGGAAGATCGGCCTCCGGGGTCAGACGTGTCGACGAATGGTCGGCGGAGAAAGGGACTTTATTTAACCTGGAAATCGTTAAAGGATTAAAATCAACAATCGATGTTCATCGTTTGTATACGTTTAGTTTGATACAAAACTCTGCAGCAAGAATTCTAACCTGCTCTAGTAGAAGAACTCACATTTCTCCGATCCTTAAAACTCTTCACTGGCTTACAGTTTCTTTCAGGATCAACTTTAAAATTCTGGTTCTTACTTTCAGATCTATTCATGGTCAGGCTGCTCCTTACATCTCTGATCTGATCCAGCCTTACACCCCAGCTCGGGCTCTGAGGTCTGTGGATCAGAATCTACTGATGGTTCCTCGCACACGGTTCAGGACCAGAGGAGAGAAATCCTTCCAGACTGTTGCTCCTAAGCTTTGGAACGATCTTCTCTCTCTTTGCGCTTGATGATCTACTGACTCCTTTAAGAAACATCTTAAGACATTTCTATTTGTTCAGGCTTTTCCTTGATTTTCTGGAACTCCTGTGTTGTTCTCAGTATGATCTTGATCTTTAAAGTATATACTTTTTTGAATATTGTTTTGATTGTTTAAGCGCTTTGTGACCCTGGTCTGGAAAAGCGCTATATAAATAAATATTACTTACTTACTTACTTACGTTTGAGTAAATAGTTAAAGTGTTAGTTCGTCAGGAATTCAAACTTCACTCATTTTCTACTCGTGTCGACTGACACTCTGCTGTGATTGGTCAAGCATGGAGGTTTGTCACCGCGCGTAATTATCCCAGGAAGTCTCCACCTCCAAGGGAGTCGTTGTATAAACAAAGTGGTGCGTGATTACAGCGGGCTGGAGGAGGAGTGAAGCCGTTATTACGTCATCATGGACTCTCGTAACCTCTCGTTCGTCCAGATTTCAGAGCAACTTTATAAAGTAATGAGTGCAAAACATGGTCATGATGAGGAACTTGAAGAAGAAGACTTCGACGTTTGAAATTTCAGGAGAGTTATTAAAGTAATCCGTCTGTTTTTTTTGGAGTTATAGGCAAAAATGTTTATTCATTTTAATGTAGCGACTGGAGCTCAGTTGTCTTCGTCCTCGTCTTCATCCAAAAAGACACTTAAAAACATTCAAATTCCTCCATCCTGCTCGTCTGTAACGTCCATCTTGGATTGAAGCCTCGACATTAAGAATTGTTCTGGTCTATATTGAAAACAAGTCTGTATGTTTAGCAGAAGATTCCATGCAACGTTTTTTCACCGGATCTGAGAGCTGGATCGGATCGATAACTTCTGCTACAAACAAGCTCAAAATAAGGACTTATTTCAGTGTCTTTTTGGACGAAGACGAGGATAAGGACAACTGAGCTCCAGTCGCTACATTAAAATGAACAAACACTTTTGTCTATAACTCTAAAAAGTAAGAGATTACTCTGAAAATAATCCGGACATTAGTAGACATGAGGGTGAGTAGATATGGTTTAGATTTAAGAAAAAAGACAACATCAAATTAGACAAAAATGGCCCCAAATGATCAGTGAAATGAAACTACATCACGAAACGTTCCATAACAAAATATGAATCTAATTTATTTTCTTTTTCTAAACTGACCTCTGTGGTAGATTAAACTTTTTCAAATTTACTGTCTAGAATTGATAGTAAACGGTGTCGAACTAATGCAAATCCACCAGAGGTAAGCTGGAGACCTGTGCTGTGTCTCAAATCGCATACTAATCTTAGTATGCTAGAAGTTAGTATGCATCAGTTTAGTGTACGTACTTAATAGTACGCAAATTCTCCGCAGATAGTATGTCTCAAATCAAACCCTGAAGCTACACACTAACCGGAAATCACATGACAGCTTCTTCTTCTACTTCTATTTAACGATGTTTCAACCAGCTGTTTGAACGCTATCGCCACCTGCTGGCAGCACGTATTGCAACTTTGGAAAAAGAAATAAAGAAAAAATATGAGAATCTAAATAATCGCGAGATATTTAAACTGGTATCAGCAGCGAAGACGTGTTTATCCTCCTACTGCTGCTGAAAATACACATTTAAGTATATGCATATATATGCATTTATATATGACGTAACTTCCGTTTAAAATGTCACTAAAATGGCGGCTGTTTAGTGTGGTTAGTGTCCATCGAACCATGCTAGTTTTGTGGGCGTGTTAGTACGCCAATTTAGTATGCATGGCGCACTAAATTTCGCATACTAAGAATTGAGACACACTAACGTACTAAAAATACTAACTTTTAGTACGCTAGTATGCGATTTGAGACACAGCACTGCTTTCCAGGAGGTCTACACCGCTAAAATATAATTGTTTTTTTATATTGTCTGCGTAAGAGTCTGGTCCACAATATCCATGGGATCATTCAGGCAGGGAACGAGTGATAAAAGTAAAGTGTTTCCTGTTAATTTACAAAATAAAACAGCTTAAAACAGACATATATAAAAGTAAGTAAGTAAGTAAGTAATATTTATTTATATAGCGCTTTTCCAGACCAAGGTCACAAAGCGCTTAAACAATCAAAACAATACTCAATAAAGTATATACTTAAAAGATCAAGATAATACTGAGAACAACACATGAGTTCGAGAAATTCAAGGAAAAGCCTGAACAAATAGAAACGTCTTAAGATGTTTCTTAAAGGAGTCAGTAGATCATCAAGCGCAAAGAGAGAGAGAAGATCGTTCCAAAGCTTAGGAGCAACAGCCTGAAAAGATTTCTCTCCTCTGGTCCTGAGCCGTGTTCAGGAACCATAAGTAGATTCTGATCCACAGACCTCAGAGCCCGAGCTGGGGTGTAAGGCTGGATCAGATCAGTGATGTAAGGAGGAGCCTGACCATGAATAGATCTGAAGGTTAAATTCTCGATACATCTTCAGAAGGTGCACCAACACATCCCTCTTTGGACGATGGTCTCACTTCTCCACGACATTGATTTAGTTTAATCCAGCCTTCAATGGGCGGAGCTTATGGTTGATATTCTAACTCGTCACAAACGTGGTTTTCTGACTCCGTCGTGTCCATAAAGTTGTACTTTTATTAACGGAATAAATCACAAAAGTCAAAGGTCAGCAGAACAATGTGAGTCTAGGGTTGGAACTGTGAAATAAAACTGGTGCTGGAGTAGAAATCCACCAGCATCTGCTCCAGTGAGACAAGAAAGGAGAGAAGGTGAGATGGAACCCCATCATCGCGAGTCAATGGCATGTGAACTGTCACTTCCTGTGTGCTGCAGACAGTGGTGGGTTAACTCGGTGACGGAGGGACTCCGGCCAACAGCTGCAAGTGATATCTGGTGGAACAATGACACGGAGACTTGGCTTCAGCAGGTCATCTCCAGTTGTGATGACTTTGAAAAAAAAGAGTGTAACTGGAGAAGCTTCTTGTAGCTGCTGAGAGTCCATCTGACAAGGATGAAAATCAATTGTTCCAGCTCCTTCAAAAGTCCATTTACGTTCTCCTTCACCGCAAGAACATTAGTTTAGAACCGACTCATGATCCGTCCAACACACGGGTGGTCGGTTCGATTTCCTGGAGGGCCGAAGTAGATCTGCTGCGAGTGATGGGAAAATACTTACATTATGACAATACATTAAACAATAATCATAGATAACTTCATTTTATTTAAATATCTTTAATATAAATCACAACAATTACTAAAAAAAATGGTCCTAAAACTAAGAACTTCAACATGTTAGTTAATAAATGCATTAATTTTCTGCCATTTATTCCCAGTTATGTCCTTCATTTAACAATTGTTTTTTTTTTAATTTAAATGTTTTCACAAACAATTATCAACATGATATGTAGTAACTGTTTTGAGGAGCCATCAAAACACAAGACAGATACTATAACACGTGTTAAAATGATTTAAAATATAAAATTAGATCCTGTTTTATGATCAATCAAATGTATATTATATACATAGTTTATATTTCAATAAAGTATATAAAATAACATTATTCGATTTTTTTATATGTACAATTAGGAGTGAAAAATTCACAGCGTTTGTTCTATCGACGCAATTAACCTTCCGGCCACTAGATGTCAGCTAGAGGAAGAATGAAATCTCGCGGGATCTCGGCGATGACCGAGGACGAGAGGATGCAGATGACTCCAGCAGCTTTTGAAAATGATGTTTGGACATATTTTGTCTTTTTAATGATGTTATAAGGAATTATTTTGGTCTTTAACTTCCTGTTTTAACGATTCAGCTGTATTTACAAATGTAGGCTACAAAAATATATATTTGAACTTATGCTTTTTTATCCTTTATACATTTTATTAGTTGAAATATGTTGTTTTTTAATAATGAATCATGTGATCATTGTGATGAATATTTTGAATGATAGAAATTCAAACTCGTTTAATTCCATTTTAATTTGATTTTTTATTTAATGTGATTTTTGTTGTTGTTTAGAAACGTTAGTTTAACATATAATTAAAATAACATTAAATATTAATGTAAATAGCTATGAGGAATGATACAATGGCGAATAACGGCGGGAAAATAGGGATCAAAAAGAGGTGGAAGAGGTTCTTGAAGAGATCTCTGGTTTTTCTTCTCTGACCAGGAGCTCAGATGCTGAACACATAGAGGAAAAATGTCGTCTTTGTTTCAGAATATTGTCTTTAACTCGGAATCTTCAGGTATTCTGGTTAAGAAACTGACGAAGGAGAAGAAAAAAGATCCGTCTGGTCATCGGATAAAGAACGAGGAGGAAAGTCCGTCCTTGTCGACTCAACGCTCGGAGAGACAGACGGGGATCCAGGGAGCGTCTCCTGTTGGTCCGGTCGAAGGTTCCGTCCAAAAAGGTAGAGAAAAATCTTCTTTATCAAGCCATTGTGAAGTAAACAGCTCCCCTGGTGGCGATTCAACAAGTTGCATGTATGGATCTAGGAAGGTTTTGAAGGTTGAGTCGAGCAGTTTTGAAAAAACTAACTTAATAACTTAATATAAACTAAGGTAAGGTAAAACTTTACTGATTCGTTGAATTGTTAATTTAAAAAAAAAAATTCCAATAGCCACAGAAAATACATATTCATAAAAAATAAATCAAAATGAAATAAAATAAGAACAAAAACAAAGAGAAATATAGAGAAAGAACAAGATGATACAATCTAAGTCTAAAGATAAAGACAAAGAACATAGATCAAAGAAAAATAACAAAGACAAAGGATACAAAGACTAACATAGAACAGAACGTCATAATACTTTTACTCCACTCCTGCCCCCAAACTCAGAATTGTACAATTTAATAAACCTGAAAAACTAAATATTATTTTTATGTTTTTCTTTGGTTGCTTATTTCCTTAATTTATTAGAAGAATTACAAACTGGATGGGAAACAGGCCCAGAGCATGTCGCCCCGGGTAGCTGGGATAGCAATTCAATTCAATAATAAACTAACAATAACAAGTAGTATTACAAATTCAGTGTAAGATCGCAAATAGAGCAAACGGAATAATATATGTACCAGAAATATAAAACCATAAGAAAGTCATTTGGACTTTTGGAAGAGTTTAAACTCCAACTTTATATTTATTAAACTGGATTCATATTATGCTGCGTTCTTCATGTAAAGAATAAAGTCGTTAAAACAACAGTTTGAGTCGCTCGTTCACCTGCACACGTGTCATGGACCTGAACCTCCAGATAATGTGGGACCAGCAGCTTCAGTCTCACTCTGGAGTGCAGTGATGAACTGAGGCTTCACGACGGATCGCAGCCGCGGGGGCAGAAGGGTCTGGAGCTCCAGCAACTCGTCAAACTCCGAAAACCACGACTCCCTCATCCTGACATTGGGGTGCGGAGCTGCCCAAGTGTGGTAATAAGGCCAGCGTGGAGGTAATTGCAAACAGGGAGCCTGAGAGAGGAGCCCG
Source organism: Callionymus lyra (assembly GCF_982586985.1). Lineage (NCBI taxonomy): Eukaryota > Metazoa > Chordata > Actinopteri > Syngnathiformes > Callionymidae > Callionymus > Callionymus lyra. The sequence goes on along the minus strand of NC_141835.1, from coordinate 5,388,617 downwards.
GTTAAGAAAACAAAAGTTTGAACCTGGTCCAGCCAGAAGGAGGTGCTGGGAGAATCAATCCTCCTCCTCGGGAAGAAGGAGCTTCTGGGATGTGTCGCCGTGGATCTGTGGTTGAGAAGAGTCTCTCCATCAGACTGAAGCCTTTTTACTGGAAGACACTTAACCAGCTTCAGTCCGGAGTACATTTATGAAATGAAGGATCTTGAAAGTATGTTTTATCAAAGTTACTTTTGGATAAAACTGACCAGGATTTCTCCATTAGAGTCTGTTCTCCTCCTGATTGGACGTTTTTATTTGTTCAGGCTTTTCCTTGATTTTCTGGAACTCCTGTTGTTTTTATCAGTTTTATCTTGACCTTTAAAGTATATACTTTATTGAATATTGTTTTGATTGTCTAAGCGCTTTGTGACCCTGGTCTGGAAAAGCGCTATGCAAATAAAAATGACTTACTTACTTACTTACTTACTTACATTCAATCATCTTGGAGGATGACCGGTGACGGCAGCGTAAATGTCTTTAGTTTAGTAAGTAAGTAAGTAATTTATATTTGTAGAGCTCTTCTCCAGACCAGGGTCACAAAGCGCTTAAACAATCAAAACAATACTCAATAAAGTATATACTTTAAAGGTCAAGATAATACAGAGACAAACACAGGAGTCTCAGAGAATCATGGAAAAGCCTGAATAAAAGTGTTGTATCCGGATCGAAGTGGACCTGGTGAGTCCGAAGGTCTTCAGGACGACTGGCGTCTGGATCAGTGATTTCCTTCGACCCACTCGGAGAGAACGAGCCAAAAACATGTAAACATGAGCTCATGGTTCTTTTTACCCTAATTGAAGACAAATGATTACCGTAATACTGGACGGTTCACAGCGGTTTTCATTCCAGATCCTCCTCATACGGAGGATTGTGGAGTATAAACAACCGACTAATGATGATGACAGTTCCGTGGAAGCCGTTCACGTCGACCAAGAGCCGTATAATCAAGTCTAATACAAGCCTCTCGCGGCTTCGTTTCCACGGATCAGTCCGTGGACGTCGTCGGATAACAAGTGACTTTTGTCTGAATTATTTCCAGAGATCGCACGGGTCAGCCGACGGATGGCTTCCTAATTGGCGTGTGTTGACACAGTGTAAGGTAGCTAATGAGTCGACGTGGTGTTCCTGCCATACTTTAGGCCAACGATACTGTAAATCCCAGCAGCATGTAATGAGACGCTAATGAGTCTAGCAGACCTTCTTACTATTCCGCGTGCACGGCTGTTTAAAAACACACAAAACTCTTCTCCGTGATCGAATCCTAAACAATACTGTCCCCACCAGCAGTTTGAAGTGGTGGAAGTCCTCAGGCTAATAGCTTAGCAACCACAAATGCTACGTTGGCAGCCGCGGTTCTGTCTACTACAAAGCTACATTTCTGGCTACGGTTGTAGTTTTACGACCGACGGCATGACCTTGGTATGCATTAATTATGGTTTCTGAGAAGTTCTATATAATCAAAAGTGTAAATTAAATGAAAACCATCATCATTAGTTGAGTGGATTGGAAAAATTCTGTTGATACGACATGTATCATGATTCATGGTCAACAATATGATATATAGTGATACTGTAGTAACAAGGATGTAGTATTGTCCAGTACTTGACTCTGGAGTTGTGATAGTGTAGTAACAACAATATATGTGTCGTATTGTCCAGTACTTGACTCTGGTATTGTGATAGAGTAGTAACAAGTATATATGTGTAGTATTGTTGAGTCCTTGACTCTGGTGTTGTGATAGTGCAGTAACAAGGATGTAGTATTGTCCAGTACTTGACTCTGGTGTTGTGATAGTGTAGTAACAAGTATATGTATATGTAGTATAGTCCAGTACTTGACTCTGGTGTTGTGATAGTGTAGTAACAAGTATATGTATAGGTAGTATTGCCCAGTACTTGACTCTGGTGTTGTGATAGTGTAGTAACAAGTATATGTACTGTATATGTAGTATAGTCCAGTACTTGACTCTGGTGTTGTGATAGTGTAGTAACAAGTATATGTATATGTAGTATTGTCCAGTACTTGACTCTGGTGTTGTGATAGTGTAGTAACAAGTATATGTATATGTAGTATTGTCCAGTACTTGACTCTGGTGTTGTGATAGTGTAGTAACAAGTATATGTATATGTAGTATTGTCCAGTACTTGACTCTGGTGTTGTGATAGTGTAGTAACAAGTATATGTACTGTATATGTAGTATAGTCCAGTACTTGACTCTGGTGTTGTGATAGTGTAGTAACAAGTATATGTATATGCAGTATTGTCCAGTACTTGACTCTGGTGTTGTGATAGTGTAGTAACAAGTATATGTATATGTAGTATTGTCCAGTACTTGACTCTGGTGTTGTGATAGTGTAGTAACAAGTATATGTATATGTAGTATTGTCCAGTACTTGACTCTGGTGTTGTGATAGTGTAGTAACAAGTATATGTACTGTATATGTAGTATAGTCCAGTACTTGACTCTGGTGTTGTGATAGTGTAGTAACAAGTATATGTATATGTAGTATTGTCCAGTACTTGACTCTGGTGTTGTGATAGTGTAGTAACAAGTATATGTATATGTAGTATTGTCCAGTACTTGACTCTGGTGTTGTGATAGTGTAGTAACAAGTATATGTATATGTAGTATAGTCCAGTACTTGACTCTGGTGTTGTAGTATTTACAGACCACACAAACATCAGCTTTAAAAGCTACTGGAGTCACTGTATCCTCTCATCCTCAGTAGTCCTCAGGATCTTGAGTGATTTCGTGGATCCTATAGCTGCGGAGGATGTAATATCTGCTGCCATCTAGAGGCAGGAAGTTTAATTAATTGCAACAGCAAGATAAGGATTGTGTGAATATTTCCTATTTGTTAATTGTAAATTTAAAAAATTGACAATCATTTTATTTGACACAAAAGTAATTGAACTATTAAAACATAAAAAGAACTATGGTAACTAGATAAGTATAATTTGCCAAAAATGAAGAAGAAAAAAATCAATGCTGTCAAATATCACACCAGTTTCGTGGAAAATATGTTTTTATATTTTCTAACATCTATTATCTGTTTCACATTTCTCCACTGGTTTCAGTCGTACTTCATTCTTGGGTCGATCGTGGGTCGCTAGTTTCACTAGTCATGCTAGTAGTCGGAACAACAGTAGCGCCAGAGAGTGTTTGTGATAACGCTCCACACACACCTCTGCAGACTCGGCGTCAGAGACGGAAGACGAGGTTGGTTGCCAGGGACCAGGTGGTGAAGTCGAAGGTTAGAAAAAGGCTCAAAAACTTTACAGTCGTTTCTGTGGCGAGACAGACAGACAGACAGACAGACAGACAGACAGACAGACAGACACACAGACAGACAATGGTTGGGAAGAGGAACGACGCAAAGATATCTGTGTATTTGTCTTTAAGAAGAAACTATCTCCATCTGTCCCTCTATCTTTTCATCAAGGAACTCTACATGAGACACCAAATGTCCTTGTTGTCGATGCTCTTTAAAGGAGGGGTAGATGGTCTTCAAAACCTTGTGAGAAAGCTACTTTTTTTCTACAGTATGTTCTCCAAAACCAGGATATCGATGCTAGCTTTTTTTGTTGCTCTTTCACGTAGCAGAGCAAAAGAGATGGAGGGGCGGGACGAATAGCAGTTGACTTTGATTGACATGTCTCAATCCAATAACCTTGAACGGGCTCTTAAAATGACTCTGAAAGTGTTTTTGCCGAACTGTACGTTCCACAGTTCGTAGATAACATCGGACAATATCTTAAACGGCGTCCGAGGAAAAAAATGATTCACGATCTTTCGCCTCACGAACATGGATCGCCACGGTAACCAGGCCAGTTTTCCCCCCCGAAAAAAAAAAAAGGCCCGGCGTCAGCGTTGTGCGACACAATTAGCGAGCATTTCTACCCGCGATAACCAACGGACACGAAGCGCCACATGTCGCCGTGCCAGCGTTTCTCCTCGCAAGAATGTGTTGAAACGGCAACAATAGTCACGACACGCTCTTTGTTAAATCCCTGTGGTATGTCAGCACTCCGGGCCTGGAAAAGACAAACTCGGAAATTTGGCTTCTGCTCCACGTGATCCAGTTACCCCACAAATGATACAACAGATGATGTCACCGCGCTTTAGATATTCCTGGAATGTTGATTTTTAAAAGTGTATTTTCCTCTCAGAAAGCCTCGTTTGTTGAGGTTGGCGCCGGCCGCACATGCCTGTGAGGTTCCTGCTGCTTTCAATCAGGATTCTTCTGGAATACAGAAACAACATCACATGGGTTCGTGTCCCGTCCATGTTGCTGTCAAACCGGTCCACGAGAAGTCGATGGTTTTATTCTCAAACCCCGTCTGATGAAGTCTGGATTCACTTCATCGTTTTTTTTGTACGTTTCGAAACAGACGTCGTAGCGACAGAGAAGGAATATCAACACACGGGTCACTTTGACCCGGAGTCAACACCTATCGAGACCCAGTCTATTATTGTCTGTTCTGATTCATGTTTTAGTGATGCGTTAATTAATATTTAATAACCATATTTATTTCCTTCTTAACCCGTCAGGTCCACAGTTAGGGAAGCAAGAGGCCTTCAAGACCTTCGTGAAGGACCACAGAGACAACATAGTCATTGGTGAAAACAAGAGCCTCCTCAAACAAAGGTACATTTTAATCTCATTTTTCATCCTCCTTTATCACAACAAATGTACTATTGGCCTCATCCAAGATCCTCAGGGTTATTTAAACTTTACCTCCATTTCAAGAGTATTATTAAGATCAACTAAACTTTGAAGTCCACGACCCTCCAGGTTCACGTACTGTAGATTCTTCAGGTGTTTTCTTTGACTGTGAGCTGGTGAACTTCTCAGCCAACGTCAGCTTCCGAAGCGTCTCCACCAGAGACCTGGTCCGGGACCAGCGGCTAGATTTATGGATTTGATCCGAGATCTGAAGAATGTTTATGTTATTCATGTGTTCATGTGTTCGTCTCCAACAGGTCGGCCCAGGCCAGAAAACTCGGGGAGCAGCTGAACCAGGCCAGGAACAACATCAGTGAGTTTCATTCTGTTTCTCCGTCGTCTCCTTCGGGTCCCGCTCGACCTTTTATCGGGTCCTGTCACGGACAGACGCAGACGGGTTCCTTTTCGCCGTGGAGGTTCTAATGAGGATTTCCTGCGTACCTCGTGTTTACAAGCCTGCGTTTTGCGTGGCTCCGTGAGCATGTGCAGGACGCCCGCGGCTAATGACGGGTCGTCCTCAGTCGTAACTGCTTTCATTTGTTTTCAAACCAAAATATGTCCAAACATCAGCTTTAAACCTGCTGGACTCACTGTATCCTCTCACCCTCAGTCGTAACCGCTTTCATTTGTTTTGAAACCAAAATATGTCCAAACATCAGCTTTAGAAGCTGATGGACTCACTGTATCCTCTCACCCTCAGTCGTAACCGCTTTCATTTGTTTTCAAACCAAAATATGTCCAAACATCAGCTTTAGAAGCTGCTGGACTCACTGTATCCTCTCGTCCTCAGTCGCAACCGCTTTCATTTGTTTTCAAACCAAAATATGTCCAAACATCAGCTTTAGAAGCTGATGGACTCACTGTATCCTCTCGTCCTCAGTTTTAACTGCTTTCATTTGTTTTGAAGCCAAAATATGTCCAAAAATCAGCTTTAGAAGCTGCTGGACTCACTGTATCCTCTCGTCCTCAGTTGTAACTGCTTTCATTTGTTTTCAAACCATTATATATGTCCAAAAATCAGCTTTAGAAGCTGCTGGACTCACTGTATCCTCTCGTCCTCAGTTGTAACTGCTTTCATTTGTTTTCAAACCATTATATATGTCCAAACATCAGCTTGAGAAGCTGATGGACTCACTGTATCCTCTCGTCCTCAGTAGTCATCAGGATCTTGCGTGATTTCATTGTTCCTATAGCTGCGGAGGATGTTATATCTGCTGCCATCTAGAGGCAGGAAGTTTAATTGCAACACCCAAGATTAGGATTGTGTGAATATTTGGGGTCCCGCTCGTCCTTTTATCGGGTCCTTCACGGACAGACGCCGACGGGGTCGTTTTCGCCGTGGAGGTTCTAATGAGGATTTCCCGCCTACCTGGTTTTTACAAGCCTGTGTTTTGCGTGGCTCCGTGAGCATGTGCAGGACTCCCGCGGCTAATGACGGGTCGTTGAGTCATGCTAAGTAGACGGTGGCGTCTTAAGTGAGACGTGGGGGGGGTTCTGGTTCCGAAAACCCTAACGTTTAACGAAGGACCACACCTCGACTCGTACACAGACCAGAGGAGACACAACTGCTTTATATCAAAATACCTCAACGACCATGTTGCTCATGGCCCCGGGGCCAGATCAAGCCCGCAGAATCATTTTATGTGGCCCACACAACCGTGAAAATAAACGTACGTTTATGTTTATTTTTGATTAAGTATAACGAAGCCAGTGTTTACTTAGGAACAGAGATAGTGGATTTTTAGTAAGCGACAAAAAAAATGGTGTTTGTTTTGTAAAGGAAAACGGACGCATAAATAGTAAAGATAAATTGAGCCTGGAAGAATGAAAATACAATGTAAAGTATTTACTTCCTGTTTGGTAAATTCACATTTTCTTTGATTAGATTTGTCTTTAACTAGCTTTTTCAAATCAGTTGTACTGTATCGGTTTAGGGAAATGATGTTGAAATCATAAGGAAACTGACTTGGATCAGAATTGGTTTTGAAGTCAGTTTTACTTGTACAAGGAGAGCAAATACAGAACGTACTTATAGTCTGTGCGATTTTCACTCTGAAGCAAGATGTTTCGGTTGCATCTTCATACTCCCTCATAAGTTATTGATTATCTAAGAGAAAAAAAGTTCACAACCGCTAAAACCCAGATGACAGCTGGTACTTGGATGAAGTACACAACTTATGTGTCATTTCCCCCTACTTTCTACTCCCTGTTTTAACCAAACCATGATTCAAACACAAGCAATGAAACGTGTTGATACGTGTGGTTAAGTAAACGTGATAACACACTCCAGCTCAGTATTTCTCCATCACTAGCTAGCTAGCTTGTATTGTTGTTTGTCTTATTGAAGGTCATGTTTTTGGATTAAAGCTAAACCCCAATCCAACGGCTGAGCCCCTGTTTGACGTCTGGTCACGTGGCCATGTGCGTCAAGCATTAGCAACATAGCTAAGCAATGAAACCTCCTTGGCAGAGGTAATTAAATCACAGTATTTAGTGTGGGTCGAGCACGGAACTCAGTCCTTTTGTCCGATGGTTAAAGAATGTTGTGAGTTTTATGGATTTTACAATAAACTTAACATGAAACGGATTTTAAAAACAAAAAATAGACACAAATTGGTTCAATTTCCACTAAAAATCTACTATTTGTAAAGACAAATGCAAAAAAATGACACAACTTCACATTCATTTTAAGTTGATCTATGCTAGCTAGCTGTTAGCAAGTTGTTGCTAGCATCTCACGGGTCTCTTTACTCTCATAGCTTCACTCTTTGCTTGATGTTTATCAAGGAAGATAATAGTTTGTACTCGGGTCCGAACACATGTCAATCAAAGCCATCTCTCTGTACTTCATCTGGTGCTCTGCGATGTTAGCGGTAGCTGCTAATGTGAAGCACGTGTGTCTCCTTCACTGCTGTCAGCACATTTCTGCATTACTTTGATTCTTTTGCTACTTAACTCAGTTTTAATAAGACACTGGATCTCCTGACATTTCATTTTTCAATCCGGCCGCAGAGTCGAAGATGCTCCGCTTCGCTATCTGGACTCAATTATCCTGGAAATTCTATATTCATTAACGTCTCGCGACTGTTTTCGCCGCTGAAATGGATCTTCTCGCTGCACACGAGATCTGGCGACGCTCGGTGGTTTTTCGCCGCCGTCCTCACACGTGCCGCCGTGGACGCTGGTTCCAATCCAGTCTTTCCACCTGTCAATCGCGCTCGTCATCATCAGATTTCAACGTCATCGCGGCGTGATTATAGGATCTCGATGGAGTTCGTCTTTTTTGATGTTTGCTCATGAGCAAGAAGCCGCAAGACCTTGGATGCCGTCGGGTTTCATTGTCGAACACATTCTTCCCAGATGAGAGACGGTGTTTGTAGTGGAGCTCGTCGCCTCCTCTGGCTGGAAACCTGAGCCGCGATCTTCGACTCTTCTTCGCTCTCTTGGAAGATGTTCGTGGAAATGTCGCGCTCTGAGCGTCTCACGGTCGAACATGTTTGCACTGTATGGACGAAACCTCAGGGCGTCTGGTCGAGGCTCCTGGTCCGAGAACACGGTTTGGTTTATGGTGTTATGTTTGGCCTTTTTTAACGTTGTGCAGTTTAAATCCCGGTGGAGCGGCACGAGATCCATGGAAGGACCGTAAAGACATGTTTCCAACGATCAGTGAAGCACGACTTTAACAACTTTATGCTTCGAGGCCACGAGGAATCAGAACCATCTCTTGGTCCGTGTGTCAGATGTGAAGGTTATGTTTTCATTAATACTTTCAAAGGATTAACATCTTCAATCAGATCATTTTTACTGTGAATTCATTACGATGTATGTTTTATTTTAATCATCATTTTGTTTTTAATAAATCATAACAATAAGTTGAAACACATTTTATTTAGGATAAGTTGAAACCAAGCTTCAGAGGAATTTTTCTTTTATTATAAATCCATTAATTGATGAAACGGGAATTGGAAACTCAATTTAAATAATCCAAATTCAAGACAAAATTTTCGCTTAACTGGAACAAATTCTGTTAATTAAACTCACATTTATTATCTATTTATTTTGGATGAATTAGTTTTTCAGTTAAACAGTGAAAAAATGTTTTTTAAGGATGTTTGTCACGACTGTTTTTAAACCTATTTTCATTTTCTCTGAAATTATGTAAGTACAATTTATTTTTTGTTGTTAAAAAAATATAGATAAATAAATACAAAAGCTTTTACATCGTTATCCTTTATATGTTTTAATGATGTTAAGATGTTATTTAATATATATATATATAAATATATAATATATTGCAATTCAATTCTGTCCAACTCAGATATATATATATAAATATATTGATCATATAATTAATACCTCACTTAAATATGAGTTGAATCATAATGAATCTCTAACAATGTATTAAGGTAATATTTAAGCTAAAATGTTGAATAGTTACTTCCTTACAGTCGAGTTAAAGAAGCAGTTGAAGAGAAAACTATTGTGTTATAAGTTGTCTCACTTTATTTTGCTCATTTTGTTGTATTATAGTTAGAAATGTGACTTGGTGTGTGTGGTAGCACTTGTTAGCACCATGGCTAACATTCACTCCAACTATTCCATTATTTTAATTTTTCTTTATGTATATAATGTATTTGTATTCAATATGAACTGGAGTATGTTGGAATATCTTCCGATATCTATCTATATTTTACATTCCTGGACTGAGGCAGTGACTCTGGCGTCCGACCTGCGATGTTACTGATTTTTAAAGTGATGTGGTGTTTAAATCCATAAAAATACTTTGAAAATCTCCACTTTAAAGGGTAAAAACCAACACCAGTGATTAAATATGATGACAGTGTTTACAGTATTACTTCCTTGTATGCGTTTGGATCCCACTCTGGTCGAGTTTCACCTCAGAAAACTCAACACCATCCCAGAGTGGAGTATCGCTCACGCTTCTCCTAGATGTTCTTCTGGCCGCGGTGTTTGTGCAACGTATCACGTTCGAGCTCCGGGCCCAACAAATCCACCGATAAGTCTGGAGGCTTGAAAGCCAGAAACTAGGGTCGGACCGGAGTGAAGTGGGGGAAACCCTGCTCGGGTTTGGGTTGGCTTCGGACTCTTGCCCGCGGTGGCGTCCTGAAGAGAGGATCAGCGGCGCTGAGGCGGGATGAGTGATACCAGCTACCACACACAGCTACGACACGTCCACGAATGCGTCAGGCTGTCGATGGATTTATTACGCCGTGGCTGAGCTGCCGGGTCCGTGTGGAAAGTTGATGGTGACTCGGGCTCCTGGATCTTAAGAGTATTAATGCCTGATGAGAACCATCCTACTGGGTCAACACGTGAATCTGAGACCTTAAGACCTCCCAGAGTTTGGTCTTGGAGGCGTCACACGAAGTTTACCTCGTCTTTTTTTCCTCCTCTACTGGCTTGTCTTGTAGCAGAGGAACTTGTTGTGTTTTGAGCCCAGATTTAATTTCCCAGGATGCCACAGCGCTGTCTATCGTATAAAATCATATCCTGAGCTGAATATATATCGTATCGTGAGCTGAATATATCGTGTCATGAGATGAATATATCGTGTCATTAGATGAATATATCGTATCGTGAGCTGAATATATCGTATCGTGAGCTGAATATATCGTATCGTGAGCTGAATATATCGTATCGTGAGCTGAATATATCGTATCGTGAGCTGAATATATCGTATCGTGAGCTGAATATATCGTATCGTGAGCTGAATATATCGCATCGTGAGATGAATATATCGCATAGTGAGCTGAATATATCGTATCGTGAGCTGAATATATCGTATCGTGAGCTGAGTATATCGTATCGTGAGCTGAATATATCGTATCGTGAGCTGAATATATCGTATCGTGAGCTGAATATATCGTACCGTGAGCTGAATATATCGTATCGTGAGCTGAATATATCGTATCGTGAGCTGAATATATCGTATCGTGAGCTGAGTATATCGTATAGTGAGCTGAGTATATCGTATCGTGACCTGGATATATCGTATCGTGAGCTGAGTATATCGTATCGTGAGCTGAGTATATCGTATCGTGAGCTGAGTATATCGTATCGTGAGCTGAATATATCGTATCGTGAGCTGAATATATCGTATCGTGAGCTGAATATATCGTATCGTGAGCTGAATATATCGTATCGTGAGCTGAATATATCGCATCGTGAGCTGAATATATCGTATCGTGAGATGAATATATCGTATCGTGAGCTGAATATATCGTATCGTGAGATGAATATATCGTATCGTGAGATGAATATATCGTATCGTGAGCTGAATATATCGTATCGTGAGCTGAATATATCGTATCGTGAGCTGAATATATCGTATCGTGAGCTGAATATATCGCATCGTGAGCTGAATATATCGTATCGTGAGCTGAATATATCGTATCGTGAGCTGAATATATCGTATCGTGAGATGAATATATCG
>NC_141835.1:5362397-5369897 GCF_982586985.1 Callionymus lyra | reverse complement strand
AAAATAATCCAAAATACTAATATTCTCTCTCTCTCTCTATATATATATATATTTATATAATAATACATTTATTTAGTCCTTTTTTCTAGATTTTTTAAAGTTTAACTTGTTTAAAAGTTTAACTTTCCTTTCCCACTTTTCTTTTCGTATTTGTCCCATAATGAAATAAATAATATACATACGATCACTTTTGACCTTTAACCCTCCAGTGAACCTTTTAGGTAGCTGCTTCATCTTCTGGCTCAGCTCATTTCCTCTGATTCTGCCGTCAGACTCTTCTATCACTCGTTTATAAAGTTATAAAATCACTTTTTTCTCGGTGTCAGAAAAAAGGTTAAAATCCGTCTCTTCCCTTCACAATCGGAGGTGCTGATCCTCATCCTTTAGAAGGCCACATCTGTGCTCTTCACTGGAGCCGAAGGAGGTTTGATCGGATGTGATTCCGTCTGATACTTTCCATCGGCGGTGACGTGGAGTCCTGGCGAGCAGGAGTGAGACGCCACATGTCCACTCTTTTGTTTTCATCTGTGAAGAGAAGTTTCCTCGTCTGACCCACATGTGCGAGGAACGTCCTCCATGTTCTCTGGAAACATGTGTGATTGATGGAGCTCCAGACACAACACCAGAACACCATGCTTTTCCTTCCCTGCTGTCTTCGTCAGCGTTGACTCGTCCATGTGTGATGCAGGAGCACATGTGCGACGACACGGAGGCGCGTCACGCACCGTCGCCACCGCAGACCCGATCACCATCCTCGCCTCGCCCTCCGGACGTCCAGTGAGTCGTGATCCAATGTTTCTTGTATCGTGTCTGCTCCTGATTTATGCTGATCTTGCATCATTTTAAATGTTGTAACTTGGTTTATTGAAATGTTTTTTTAAGCAGTTTAATGATTTAATGCATTAATCTTGAAGAATTTTTAATTTTTTTATAATTGAATAAAATGATTTGTTTTACACGTAGACGTTACACGTTTTGATTTTTTAAATCCAATCATTCAAAAATAGATTCAATTATTGAAATGTTTTTTTATTCGTAGCCTTTTAGATTCAGTTTTTAAAATGCCACCATTTTTATATTGAATTAATGGGAAACAAATTTAAAACTTACAACATTTATTTGGGAATTATTATGAATTAAAATATCAAAATCTATGTGTAAAACAAAAAACAATATTTTGATAATGCCTTTATTTTTAAAAACAAACTAAATTTCAACCGTTCCACTTCAAAAGTAGATTTGAATCATTCAAAAATGAAAAAAAAAAAGGTTTTTAATAATTCAAAACATCAAGATTTCACACAAATAAACAAAGATTTAACCTTTTATATGTTAGATTCAACCATTGAATATTGGGATGGCTCTTAAATACTTGCGTTTAACATCATTTGTTTTATGTTATATGCCTTTAATTAAAAATACAAAAATCTTATTCAAGGGAAAACGTAGATTTCAGCATCATATAACATTGCGCCCTCTGGTGGCTCAGACTCAAACTACCTTATACTGACAATTGAGTTTGTTAATTTTATTTTTTAATTGATATTAATTGTCATTTTAGATCTGAAAGACACAAACACAGAGGTCCAGAGTCAGACTCTGAATGTGTAACTGATTCCAACCATCACTTCAGGTCAGCTTTGTTAAAACATAAAACATAAAACCTTCTCTTTTTTTTCCTCTTCTTTTCAAATATTAAAATGTTTAATTCATTCATTTTCATCTCAGCGCGAGCTTCGCTTCTAAAAACTCCTCCATGTTCACACGAGCAGAAGCTTCACAGGAGAAGAAGTCGACGGACTTCAGCACTAAATGGAGGTACGAGGATGACAAGCATCATTTTTATAAACGTGTCCTTCGATTAACTCGAAGATCGTCTGCGATGTCACTAAAATACACACATTTAAAATGAATATGCGTTAAAAAAAAAAACATCTTTAAACTATATATATTTGTGTCTGGCTCCCTCTACTGTTAGAACAGTGTCATAACAATTGTTCAATCAGCGCCACTGCAAAAGTCCGCATGTGCATTTTTTTAAATAAGCGTTTCTATTTGGAAAGATAAAGAAATTCATAGTAATTCCTCAGCCATGATTTAAATAAACTTCATAAAACTGACGAGCCACTGCCAAAATATGGCATAGTTGTTGTTTTGTCTCCTTTTTCCTTTTACGGAGGCAACATTTATTTGTTCACAGTAACATGAACTTAGTTTTTTACGGCAATTCTTTCCACTTTTAGAAACATTGATTTTTTTTAGATTTTTTTTTACTATTTACAATGAAAAAAATCTCCTTTTTCTTTCATTAAGTTATTTGTGTTTTTCCATTTTAGAGACGTTGCTTCTTGGGCATTTTTAAAACTTTTTCAAATGAAAAAAGGTTTTTTTACGTTTATTTATACTTCAGTAAATCACACTTTTGAAACTTGGGCAACATTTATTATCATGGACTTTGGCTGTTGTTCGTGTATATATATTTGTTGTTATTGTCAAATGATAATAATAATTATAATAATACTTTTAACAATAACAATACTTGTTTGAAATTAATTTAAAGTATTTTCATGTTGAGTTATTTTTTCTTAAAGTTAATGAAAAGTACCTTATTAGCTAAACAATATTTTTAATTTTGAGAATGTATATATATATATGTCTTCCTCCTCACGATCGTGACTGACAGCTGTCTCTCCTCAGAGATCTGTCCACCTCGTCCTCGTCTGTTCCTCTGACCGGAGACGAGCGAGTCGACGCTGAGATCTTGGCCTTCGTCAGAGCGAGACACAACCTCCTCAGTCGCACAGGTAACTCCCCCTGCTGGTCATAATGTTACGGCACGTCGCACCACCGTCACACACCAGCCTCCTGCACGTCACGTTAGACCCTAGAGAGGTCGAGGTCACCAGACGGACGACTGCTGAGCGAGATGGTTCTACTTCATTTGGTGCTCCGCCCTCTAACCGCTTCGCTACTGGTTTAAACCAAGGCGAAGCCCTGACGAGGTTAGAGGGCGGAGCACAAATTTGTAGAACCTGAGATTTTGATCATAACTCAGGGGTTTCAGTTCCTACCTCTCTGCAGCGACACCTAGAGGCTCAACAGCGAATTACGAGTGGAAGAAAAATAACTAAATACATAAAAATGATGAATGAAAATAATCAGAACAAGATTTAGAATCAATTATTTGTAACATTTGTAAGAAACAAAAATGACAAACAGTATATGAATAAAATATAACTTTGTTGAAAAAGTTGTTGAAATGAGTCTCATACAAATAATCATTTTAATAAATATTAAAACATGATACGTATGGACTTTATTTCTTCTCTTTAATTTAATTTATCACAGATTTATTCACTTCAAAACCATCTTATAAATCAGTGTCAGAATATTAATGGTCACATTTTAATCTTTTAAGTGAAATGTTGAAGCTTTGTATCGGTTTTATTTTTAATTATTCAATTCAATCATTTTTATATTGTAAGTTGGATTTTTTTTTTTAAATAAGAGCATTATATTAAAATCTACGTGTAAAACAAATTCATTTATTTTGAAAAATGTAACATTTTAAAAATTGAATTTATTAAAAGAAATTCAACTTTTCGATATAAAAAATTAATATTGATTTGAATTATTCCCAAAAATAAAATAATGTTTAAAAAAGAACAAAATTTCACAACAAAAAGTCATTTGAAATGTTTAATTGAACCAATACTATCGTCACAGTTTAAACTTCATAGAAAAACTATTGTTTTATGTAGTTATAATAAAAAAAGGGAATTAGAATTTGTTTAAATGACTATTATTTTAAGTTCATCAGAAACAAAATGTATGATTTAACTAAATTGCAAAGAGTAGAGATTAAAGAAAATTAGTCATAAATAGAAGTTTAATTATTACAGAAGTACTTTGGAAAAAACTACACAGTTACACAAAGAAAACTATGTATTTTCCTTCTTTTCTCTCAGAAAAATCTGATGAAAAAAGAGACACTTTTCCTGCTTTAGATGTATTTGTTCATTAAAATGACATAATAATGAGAATAATCGTGTGTTTGATGTCAGGGTCGTCACAGCGCTGAGGTCAGAGGTCAGAAGGTCGCGAGCGAGGAGTTTCCTCCCGAGACAAAGGTACTGACGCCTCCAACGATCACGACCCGGGTCGGAACCGGCGTCGCCCGGTGTGAGAGGAAGACGCTTGTGTTCACCTGTCAATCATCCGTCCTCTCTGACGGGGTCACCAGAGGTCAAAGGTTCTGTGAGACTTAAGAGACGAAAGAAGAAGGCGTTAAAAAATGGTTGTGAGATGATGAGAGTAGTAAACAAACTATATATTTAATAATAATATTCTTTGTTATTTTATATGTATTTTAAAAATATTATTCCTTAAATAATTTTCAACAGTTTTTCCAGTTATTGGAAAACTTTGAGGAAAACAAAAATCAACTAAGAAGAAAATTATAATAAAAGAAGATTGAAAAAGTAAAAAAATACAAAATATAGTCATTCAAATTTCATTTTATATACATTTTATTTAAATATTATTCATGAAATAACGAAAACATATTTATATAATTTATGTTTATATAAAATAAGGAACTATGGGAGTAATAATAATACATAATATAATAAATAATACTAATTTCAACTCTGAAGTCTCGTAGTTTTAATCGTTCCGATGCTAATGCTAGCATGTTAACCATGAAAAAATGTTAACCATGTTAAATGAAAACCATAATAATCTTCAGCGCCTCCTTCAGGCCATAAATGTGTATTTATTTATTTCTCATAATGTCTTTAAAGCGATGTATAATAAAAACTGTCGCCTTTTTAATCAAATAATTCATGTTTAAGTTATAAAACCTCAATATTTTCTTCATTTTTGAAAACATGCATTTTGCGATTTAATTAAATTTATAAATGTTTTTCTGTCTCACAAATTGTTAATGTTACATTTAAACGATTATCATTTTTATCCGCATTAAAAATGCAAATTTCTTTCGTCTGCGCATGATCCTGACAGGTGGTGTAGTACACCTGATCACCCGCAGGGGGGCGGCATAAATCACCCTTTATTTATCCAACGGAAAACACGTGGATTCAAGTCGTGCGTGTTTGTGCGACTCGTGTCCGCGAACCTCCCGCGTGACCGTGAACCTCCCGCGTGACCGTGAACCTCCCATGATGCACTTTGCATGTCTTTGCCTGGATTTGTTTTGAAGGAAAAAAAAACCTGCAGGATTTGCATCTGCAGACGATCAACATGGAGCTGATCATATCTGTTACTATCTTCAGCCTGAACAAACACAACTGTGTGTATTTGCTGAACACACACACACACACACACACACACACACACACACACACACACACGCCACAGGAAAAACCAACAGTGACGACGAGGGATTGATTTTTGATTTGATTTAAAGCTTCAGTTCCTTCTATTGTTGCTTCTCATGAAACTTCTCTTAATAAAATGTGACTTTTGTGAGTTTATTGTTGTTTATTTTCCCTTTATTTTGATGGTTTTCTTCCTTTGATTTGTTGTGTGTCTGTGACTGTACTTTGTTGTACTTTGTTCACATTCTTGTGTTGTTGTTTTGAGACGATTCCTTCTTTTTGTGTGTATTTTTCATGTTGTTCACATACAAAGGTTGTTGTTTTTATGGTGTGTACTTATTATTACTTACTTATTATGTTGTGTTTACATATTTTCTTTGTGTTCTTTTTGTGTTTGTCGCGTAAAGAAAGTCGTCTTTAACAACTATTTAATAACTTGACTCTATATAAACAATTCATGATTTTAATTTTGTTTTTATGAAGTTAATTTTTCTTAGGGGCCACATTTGTTCATGTTAGGGGCCGTCAGAGAGAAAAATAAATAATAATAAAATGACTGGAAAACTTTAAAAAAGAAAAAGTACCAAAAGATATAAAACATTTTAATAAATTACATTTTTTAATTAAATTTAACAAAATACTATTGTGCCATGAAATGATTATTAAAAAATACATTTTAATTGTATTTACTTTTTATTCATAAAAGAACAAAACTTGTGTAAAAGTGATTTATTTCCGAATGTTTTTGTTCATAATTTTCTTCATAGTTTAATTAAAATAAACAAATCAATAGCATTTGTTTCTAAGATGGTTGAGTTTTACTGCGACGTCAGGAAAAATCCTGGAAACTATAAACTTTATTGGTCGTAAATATTATTACATTCCCACCATTTTGTGGTGACAGGTGTGTCGTGACACAAGATGGCGTCTGTAATTGGGGCTGTTTGGGTTTTGTTGATAACATTGTGTGTGTGTTCAGGGCACTGGGTTATCAAGTGTGTGTTGTGTGTGTGTTGTGTGTCGTGTGTGTCTTGTGTGTCCTGTGTGTGTGTCGTGTATGACTCGTGTGTGTTGTGTTTGACGTGTGTATCTTGTGTTTCCCTGGTGTCTTGTGTGTGTAGTGTATGTTGTTTGTGTCTTGTGTTTCATGTGTGTGTCTTGTGTGTCTCTTGTGTTTTGTGTGTGTCTTGTTTTTCGTGTGTGTGTCATGTGTGGTGTGTTTCGTGTGTGTCTCTTGTGTCTTGTTTTTCGTGTTTGTGTCATGTGTGGTGTGTTTTGTGTGTCTCTTGTGTTTCGTGTGTGTCTTGTGTGTCTCTTGTGTTAAGTGTGTGTCTTGTTATTCGTGTGTGTGTCATGTGTGGTGTGTTTCGTGTGTGTCTCTTGTGTCTTGTTTTTCGTGTTTGTGCCATGTGTGGTGTGTTTTGTGTGTCTCTTGTGTCTCGTGTGTGTCTTGTGTGTGTCTTGTTTTTCGTGTGTGTGTCATGTGTGGTGTGTTTTGTGTGCGTCTTGTGTTTCGTGTGCGTCTTGTGTTTCGTGTGTGTCTTGTGTTTCGTGTGTGTCTTGTGTGTGTCTTGTGTTTCGTGTGTGTGTCATGTGTGGTGTGTTTTGTGTGTCTCTTGTGTTTTGTGTGTCTCTTCTGTTTCATGTGTGTCTTGTGTCTTGTGTTTCGTGTGTGTGTGTTGTGTTGTGTTGTGTTTGTTTTGTGTGTGTGTGTATGTGTGTGTTTGTGTGTTTCGTGTGTGTGTCATGTGTGGTGTGTTTTGTGTGTCTCTTGTGTTTCGTGTGTGTCTTGTGTTAAGTGTGTGTCTTGTTATTCGTGTGTGTGTCATGTGTGGTGTGTTTCGTGTGTGTCTCTTGTGTCTTGTTTTTCGTGTTTGTGTCATGTGTGGTGTGTTTTGTGTGTCTCTTGTGTCTCGTGTGTGTCTTGTGTGTGTCTTGTTTTTCGTGTGTGTGTCATGTGTGGTGTGTTTTGTGTGTCTCTTGTGTTTTGTGTGCGTCTTGTGCTTCGTGTGTGTCTTGTGTGTGTCTTGTGTGTGTCTTGTGTTTCGTGTGTGTCTTGTGTGTGTCTTGTGTTTCGTGTGTGTGTCATGTGTGGTGTGTTTTGTGTGTCTCTTGTGTTTTGTGTGTCTCTTCTGTTTCATGTGTGTCTTGTGTTTCGTGT